>NC_058132.1:448045602-448059467 GCF_016433145.1 Gracilinanus agilis
GGGGGGGGTGGGGGTGAAGGGGATAGGAGGAGCATGGATCAGGTAACCATGTTAAAAATGTATATTAATAAATGTAAAAAAAATAAAAAATAAAATATAGATGAAAAAAAAGTAGTGGAACAAAATCTCTCCTCTTGAATATAGTGAGAAACTCACTAGGCATAACAAGAATTCACTTGGATGAGTATATATCCTTAACTACTAATGAAGCTATCCTACTTGCCTTCCCCTCCAGAATTCTGTTATTTTAGATTAAATTTCCTTTGTGTCTCATATTCAACTATCTCATTTAAAGCAAAGAATAGTAAGTAGATATAATATCATTTACCTAAAAATCTACAGGCAGAATAATACTTGAACTAACATTGGCACTGAACAATCATTTCAGGACACATTTCCTTTACGAGAGAATACTGACAGGAACAATAGGGTGAATGGGTTTCTAATACTAGTGTTTTACCTATATCAAATATTAAGTGATCCTTGCAATAAACTAATGACCTAAGTACATATATTCATGATGATTCTAGTAGGACAGTAGTCTTATTTTTAGTCATCCTACTTTTCGTGACTCCATTTGAGATTTTCTTGGCAAAGACATGGAAGTGGTTTGCCATTTCCTTATTTAAGCTTATTTTTTAGATAAAGAAACTGAGGCAAACAAGGTTAAGTGCCCAGGATCATATAAGTAGCAAGTGTCTAAGATGTCACTGCCTGCAGCCAGAAATTAATATATTCATGGATGGACACCTGAGAAGGAAAGTTAGAAACCTAGGAAAAATGGATGAAGGGGTATAGAGAGAGAGGGAACACAATAAAAAAGGAAGAATGACTTGGAGAGGAAGGCTTCAAGAACATTGGATCCAGTGTGCATGCTCCTCTGGTGTTGGAAAAAAGAGAGAGAGCTAAACATGTCCCCAACCTTTTATTGCAGAATCAAGGATCAGGGAATGGGAGGTAGCTAATGAACATGTGACATGGCATATTATCTAACATTAGCTCAATTGTCAACCACAAGATCAAAGAGGAGGAGGTTAATCAAATATTTGACCTGGTAGGGAATCTGTTCTGACAAGGTAGGGGCTAGGACCCTGTGGCAGCTAACACCCTACCGAGGAATTCTCCTGGAGAGTGGTCAGAATGAATAGAGTGTCGATTAAATACAATGATCAAAAAATATGACCATGAGTCGGGTACATGAGCACATAGGTTGCAATATTAATACATTAATAATACTTTCAAGATTGGAATATAACTGGTTTGCCACATAAGACCAGATTTGAAGTCAGGTCTTCCTGCCTTGAGGCTCAATACTCTATCCACTGTTTCACCTAGCTAGCATACTCTAGTGCTGGGTATAAAATTAAATACTTTTAACCTTCATGGTAACCCTGTGATATAGGTACTATACATATTAATTCCTTTATTTTGCAGTGGAGGAAACCAAGATTTAGAGAAATTTTAAATTCTGTTTTGTTTTCCTGAACCTTTAATATCTTCTGTGAAGAAAATATCCCCTAATAATATGCCACTTCTTCTTCAACTTATAGTCCTACAAGGTTGGATCATGAGACCTACAATTTCATTAGTGTAAGGAATTCTTTTTTTTATTTTTATTTTTTAAATATTTATTTTTTAGAAAAGTTAACACGGTTACATGATTCATGCTCTTACTTTCCCCTTCACCCCCCCACCTCTCCTCCACCCCCCATAGTCAATGCGCATTTCTACTGGTTTTAACATGTGTCATTGATCAAGACCTATTTTCAAATTGTTGATAGTTGCATTGGTGTGGTAGTTTCCAGTCTACATCCCCAATCATGTCCTTCTCAACCCATGTGTTCAAACAGTTGCTTTTCTTCTGTGTTTCCTCTCCTGCAGTTCTTCCTCTGAATGTGGGTAGCGTTCTTTTCCATAAATCCCTCAGAATTGTCCCAGGTCATTGCATTGCTGCTAGTACAGAAGTCCATTACATTCTATTTTACCACAGTGTATTGGTCTCTGTGTACAATGTTCTTCTGGCTCTCTGCTCTTTTCACTCTGCATCAATTCCTGGAGGTCTTTCCAGTTCACATGGAATTCCTCCAGTTTATTATTCGTTTTAGCACAATAGTATTCCATCACCAGCATATACCACAATTTGTTCAGCCATTCCCCAATACCCTCATTTTCCAGTTTTTTTGCCACCACAAAAAGCACGGCTACAAATATTTTCATACAAGTCTGTTTATCTATGATCTCTTTGGGGTACAAAACCAACAATGGTATAGCTGGATCAAAGGGCAGGCATTCTTTTATAGCCCTTTGAGCATAGTTCCAAATTGCCATCCAGAATGGTTGGATCAGTTCACAACTCCACCAGAGTGTAAGGAATTCTAAAGAAGAAACTCCCTTTACCAATTCAAATGCCCAACATACCTATGACTGAAAGTTTTATAGTTACATGTGGCACCAAGAGGTAAATTATTGGCCCAGGATCGCATAGGCAAAATAAGTCAGAATCAGGACTTAAAGGCAAATCTTCCAGACTCCAAGGCCAGTTGGCTATCTAAAAATCAAACACTTTTCCTGCTCTATCAGTGTTACCAATTTAATACCAAATGCTTCCTAAGTAAGTGGCCACATGGTAAATATGCCATACATTAAAAGAGAATACATATACCAAATGTAAGCGTTAAAAGTAGGAATTTGACAAAAGTGAGGAGAGCAGTTGAATAAAAACACTTAGTTTAATTTGAGAAAGAAGTACAGACCGAAAATAGAAAAAGAAGAGAGATTATTATTCTAATGCCCTATGACTATGCCTAAATTTCCTAACACTATTTAAAATTTCTGATAACCTACCTCTTAACTGTCTTCTGAGTACAGGTTCTTCTTGCCTGGCAAACACCAGGCCTAGTCTAACCTACTCTATCTATAAATGATTCACTAATTCCATAATTCCCTAAATAATCAGAGAGCAGTTTTCTATAACCCAACTGTCAATAGCCAACTGCCAGTAGCCCTTACCTCAGAGACAGACCTCCTGCTCTCTCAAGATCCAGAGGCAAAAGCCCCTAACTGTCAGCACTCCTTCCCTTTCTCTGTCCTGGTCTCCCTGGTAAAGGGATCTTCAGCTTTGTCTCACTGACTCCTGTCAGTTCTGATCTACTTAGAAATCCTGCTCTCTTGCCTCTTAAGAAAACAGAGGGAGAGATTAAGAAAATTCCATTAACACAAACATATGTAACTAAACAACTTATTGTGGTACACAGTGGTCAAACGGATCTAGTGATGATGGGAAGAGAATGCTGAACTGAGAAAAACTCTGGCATTTCTCCTATAATTGTGATAAATCATCAGTTCTTTATGTGAAGAGTGATATTCTTTTATCGGCAGAGAGAAGGCTGCACATGTGGTCCAGCTACCAGGCTTTCTATAATTGAAGAGGTCTGCTTTTGGGAGTGGTTCTCTATTTTTTAATTCTTAATCTTGCTTTGGACACTATGGCATTTTAATTGAAGGGAAACCATGGTTTTATCTGTTGTCCTTATGACCAAGATTATAATTCAAGACCTTAAACATTACATCTGGTTGAGGAGTTGAAGAATGAAAAAGAAAAGGGATGTGGGGAGAGTCCTATCTCATCCCCTGAGTGATATTGCAAAATACAGCACAATTATGATGGGGAAAACTTGAAGTCATGATCTTGAATGTAGAATCTCTAAACCTTTACACACACACACACACACACACACACACACACACACACACACACACACAATGTATACAAATACATAAAAAACCCCTCTGTTTTTATAGGAATTGGAAGGAATGACTTTTAAAGTTTAGGAATTTAAGTAATAAGTAGAAAGCAAATGTATGCAAGTTCACATTCACAACTACTTAACCATAATCTAAAATTTAATGCATAATATATATATTCAGTAAACTGGTTAAAACTCAATACTTTTGTTCAGGGCTTCAAATATTAGTTTATTTACTTATTTTTTAAAAATTTCAGGTAAGCCAAAGCATATGGATAACCAGTTATTTAGCTTCAAATTTATTACTCAGCAAGTTTTCCTTAAAATATTTTAAACTTGATGACTACATATTATTTATAACATCTCTGCAGTTATCAAGACGGCAGAGAAGATACATAGATCCCCATGATGTCTACAAAATTTGCTTCAAAAAATGTTGATACAATGCCTCAAAATGAGTTCAAGAGTGGAAGAATCCAAAAAAGGATGGGATGAAATTATTTTTTTCAGGCCAAGATAACTAAGAATGTTGGCAGGTGTCTGTCACATTGGGCTTATACTGGAGTGCAGATCAGCACAGCACAGGCCTCTCATCAGGAAGACAATATAGACCTTGGGGGTTCTGCTGAATCATTGGCAAAGATGTCCAAAGCCTTTAGCCATAAACAGTTAAAGATATCAGATAACTACTTAGGAGATTATAGGAGTCTCTTCACTGGTTCTGGGTGCAGGACTTTGTTGCATTATCCATACAAGATGTAGGTTATAATTGCAATACCAATCCTGGGAGCAGGATAACAGTGAACATACCAGGGCTTGCAACTCCAGGAAGGAGGGGACACTGGTCACAGTTCCTGGGTTGAAAAGAGTACTTGTGGCTATTCACAGATCAGAACATTGACTCGGAGAGTATTGAATAAACCTTTCATTAGATAATAGCACCTTGAAAGAACAGAAAACTTATAGATATACAGAGCTAGCTCTGAAGTCAGCTTGCAAATAACCTGAACCTTGAAATGGTTCTCCCTTCATCACAGGGAAAAAATGCACCTATATGGACATTTAAGTTAAAAACAAGAAAAGGGCTGGAAACTGAGCAAACATCAACAACGACAAAAACAAACTCAATGTAGAAAATTATTTTGGTAAGAACAATGACCAAAATATCAAATCAGAAGAAGACAACAAAGTCAACGTTGTTGCATCCAAAGCTTTCAAGAAAAATATGACTTTATCTCAAGGTCAAAAAGAATTATTATGGGATATTCAAAAGAATATTTTAAGTGAAATAAGAGAGATAGAAGAAAAATTGAGAAAACAAATGAAAGTGATTCGGGAAAATTATGAAAGAAGAATAGAAAATTTGGAAAAGTAGGCACAAAAATGTTATAGAAAATGAGAGCTTAACAGCAACAAAAAAAGAATAAGCCTACTGGTAAAAGAGGCACAAAAATTCAATGACAAGAAGGATTTCCTAAAAAACAGAATTGGTCAAATTTGAGCTGGGTGGGGAAAGCTATCCAAAAACTCATTAAAGAAAAAATCTTCTTTAAAAAGCAGAATTGACCACATAGAAAAAAGTACAAAAATCCAATGAACAAAAGAACTCTTTAAAAAGTAGAATTAGCCAAATGAAAAAAGAAATATAAAAGTTCACTAAAGAAAATTAATCTTAAAAGTTAGAGTTCAGCAGATAATGACTCCATAAGAGATCAAGAACCAATCAAACAAAGTCAAAAGGATGAAAAGAAGAGAAAATGTAAAATATTTCATTGGAAAACTAAATAACTTAGAAAATAAATACAGGAGAGATAATCTAAGAATTACTGTTCTAACTGAAAGCTACAATAAAAAAGAGCTTAGACACCATATTAAAAATATTTATCAAGGAAAAATATCATAATATTTTCTAACAAAAAGGTAAGTTAGAAATGAAAAGGATTCACCAATCTGTAGCCCCCAGTAGCAAGATTCAGCCCCAGTAAAATCACAACCACAGTTTAGAAGTAGTCATACACATAGCTTCCTGCCCCACAGCATGGAAACTCAATCCAACTCCTCCCCAAATACTAAATGTCCTTCCAAAAAATTGCTGATGCAGGAATTCTATGAGAAACTCTATTAGGTGGTTACACATTGATATATTGAATTATCACCTGTAGAAAACTCTGCTTAGAGTCACTGAGATAATCTAAATCCATTGTCTCTATATTGTAAATCATTACTAACCATTGTCCCTGCAAAAGGCTTACCTAATCCTTTAACCTACATCACTTTCTCTATAAAAATGAACTCCAAATCATTAAACTTTTTCATTGATCAGCATGAGAATTTTTGTGTCTCTCTGTAAGTCTGTCTTTTGACCTTCCTGATCCCAATTCCACTTCTCTTATTCCTACTCTCGACCCATGCATAAGCTGACTGACACCCGTGTTAAAAGTAGGGGGGATAGGGGCAGCTGGGTAGCTCAGTGGATTGAGAGTCAGGCCTAGAGACAAGAGATCTTAGGTTCAAATTTGGCCTCAGACACTTCCCAGCTGTGTGACCCTGGGCAAGTCACTTGACCTCCATTGCCCACACTTACCATTCTCCCACCAAAGAGCCAATACACAGAAGTTAAGGGTTTAAAAAAAAGCAAAAATAAAAAGTAGGGGGGATAAATGTAATGCTAAAGGTTAAATTAGTCCCTCAGCTAGAGTGGGGTACAGTGGAGAATTAACTGATTAAAGGAAATACATTCAGGTAATATACACTAACCTGGGAAGTAGATGGACAACAAACAGATGAATAAAACCAGGGTACACAACTTATAATTCACAGTGAGTTCAAATTATCAATAAAGATATCTGGGAAAGGAGAAGAATGAGAAAGATTTAAGTAAAAGAGTTTAATAACAAACCTAGGACAGGGAGTGGAGGAAAGTAGGAGAAAGTGTCTCTAAGGTCTATAGGTAACTCGGGGGATGGAGGGATGGAGATGTCTACTATGATCAGTAATCTAACTACTAGAGTAACAGGTCCAGCTGTAGTCAGTGATCTCATGTATATCCAGGTCTTCAGTGAATGATGACTTCAGCTGATCCTCAATGCTGTTCAGGTAACTGCCAGTTAATCCAATACTGGAGATTGAGCTAGGCTTATTGACATTCAGTGTCCACCACTGAAATGTCTCACTACAGCTTGGTCAATCCCAGCAAATAGGTCTTGAGAGAAGTAATCCTCTTGGAAAAACCAGGCTTCACAGACACGATAAAACAGGTCTTCCCTTTTTCCTGGAGTTCAAACTGTCACTCCTTCACTGTGTCAGACTCATGAAATTCTCATTCTGTCAGCAAGCTGTGCCTGTCACTCAAATTCAGTCTATGCTACTCTAACTTTTTCTTCTAACACCTGACACCAATCACTTCCTGAAAGAGATTTCAAAATGAAACCTCCCAGGAATATTGTGGCCAAATGCTAGAATTCCCAAGTCAAGAGGAAAATATTGCAAGCAGTCAAAAACAAAATTCGAAAATCAGGCATCCAAGGTCAGGATAACACAATTTTAGTACCTTCTACATCAAAGAATTGGAGGGACTGGAATATGATATTTGAGAGAGAAAAGGAGTTACAGCTATAACCAAGAATCTTCGACCCAAAAAACTGAGTATAATCCTTAGGTCCAAAAAAAGAAGTATTCCAAGAAATAGAGGTCTTTTGAGCATTCCTAATGAAAAGACCAGAGCTGACTGGAAAATTTGACTCTCAAATACAAGACTCAAAAGTAATTTTAAAAAGTAAACAGGAAAAAGAAAGTATAGGAGATTCAATAAGTTAAACTATTTACATTCCTAATGGAAGATGACATGTGACTACTAAGAAATTTATCATTATTAGAATAGTTAGAATATACATGGAGAACAAGGATGTGAGTGGAATATGAATATGATGGGATAATATAAAAATAAAACTAACAGGTGAGAAAGAGCAATGCATTGGGAATAGGGAGATATAAATACAAAAGACACATTTTTCTCACATAAAAGAAGCATGAAAGAGTTTTTACAGTTAAGGAGAACATGTTAGAGATTGGGAGGACTACAGTTGAGCCTCACTCTCATTGTATTAGCTCAAAGAAGGAAGAACATACACACTTACTTGGGTATAGAAATTTAAACAATCCTACAGAAAATCAGGAGGGGAAGGGGATACAAGAAGTGGGGAAGCTGACAGAAGAGAGGGCAATTTGGAGGAAATGGAGGAAATGGTGGCCAGAAGCAAAACACTTTTGAGGATGGACAGAATGAAAGATGAGAGAGTAAACAGGGAAAAATAGGATCAAAGGCAATTCATAATAATAATAATGGTGAAAAAATATTTTTTTATAATTCTCTTTAATGAATAACTTATTTTAAGTAGATAGAGAAATGAGTCAAATATGTAAAAAACAAATAATTCCCCTATTGATAAATGATCAAAAAATATGAACGGGGAGTTTTCAGGATAAAAAGAATAGTTAAAGCTATCTATAGTCCTGTGAAAAATGTTCTAAATTACTATTAGAGAAATGCAAATTAAAACACCTGTGAGGTATCATCTCATAGCTATTGGATGAGTTATTATGACAGAAAGGGAAAATGACAAAACTTGGAAGGAATGTGGGAAAATTGAGACATGAATGCACTGTTGGGGCACTTGTGAACTAGCTAAACATTCTGGAGACCAATTTGGGTCTTTGGCCAAAGGGTTGTTGTGCTGGGGATCAAAAGAGATAATAATTATAAAGTGCTTTGCACAGTATCTGTTACATAGTAAGTGCTATATAAGTGTTTAATATTGTCGTTTGTTATTATTATTATATTGACAGAGACAACTGAGTTTTGGGACAATGAAATTCATGAAACCATTTACCCAGGCAGGCCACAATTGCATTCTATATTGGTGTAAGGAAGAATAACATTTTTGCAACAACATATTCTTGAAACAATATGTAAATAATGATTGCAGCAAAAGTGATACAATTCTTTGATTTCAAGTAATTTTTCTCACAGTGATATAGTAATTTTTATGCCACTGCAAATAGACTTGATATGGCTTACTAACAAATCTAAAAAGTCATATTAATTCCTTATTATATGCTTTATTTGAGTTTTCAAAGTTTATTCCAATTGAGTTTAAGTTCTGACAGATTAGTTTTAGAAAGGGATGGGATATTCACAATTATCTAACTTCTTTAATAATCAAGGAAATGAAAGAAAAGAATTTAAACGACTAATTGAAAGTCATTAAGTTAGGTAAGTTACTAATCCAGGACTTTGTAGTAGCTATAGGCTGTAAAAGTTTAAAAGCAGATTTGTATAAGCAAAAATTGTGTAAGCAAAAATTTAGGGAAAACCTTTGCTGGAAGTCATGGACATTCTGAATAGAATGCAGGGAGGAGGAGGAGAGAGCTGAGTAACAGGGGTTCAGAGCAGAAGTGTAATCTGCAGTGCCTTTTGACCTGGGATCTTAGAGAGTGGTGAAGGTTGAAAAGGCAGAAGACATCAATCAGGCAAGTCAACTCTGAGTAGGGAAGTGGCCCGTGATCTAGAGGACAGTTTGCAGACATTTCTCCCTACCTGGTTACTTTATTTTTTTTAAACATTTATTAATATTCATTTTTAACCTGTTTACATACTTTATGCCCCTACTTTCCCCTTCACCACCCGCTCTCCCCCAACCCATGGCCAACACACATTTCCACTGGTTGTAACATGTGTCCTTGTTCAGGACCTATTTCCATATTGTTGTTAGTTGCATTGGTGTGGTAGTTTTGAGTCTACATCCCCAATCATGTCCGCCTCGGCCCATGCGTTCAAGCAATTATTTATCTTCTATGTTTCCTTTCCTGCAGATCTTCCTCTGAATGTGGGTAGCGTTCTTTACCATAAATCCCTCAGAGCTGTCTTGTGTCATTGCATTGTTGCTAGTACAGAAGTCCATTACATTCGGTTTTACCATAGTATATCAGTCTCGGTGTACAGTGTTCTTCTGGCTCTGCTCCTTTCACTCTGCATCAGTTCCTGGAGGTCTTTCCAGTTTGCCTGGAACTCCTCCAGTTTATTATTCATTTTAGCACAATAGTATTCCATCACCCGCATATATCACAGTTTGTTCAGCCATTCCCCAATTGAAGGACATACCCTCCCTTTACAGTTTCTTGCCACCACAAAAAGCACAGCTATAAATATTTTCATACAAGTCTGTTTATCTATGATCTCTTTGGGGTACAAACCCAACAATGGTATGGCTGGATCAAAGGACAGGCAATCTTTTATAGCCCTTTGAGCATAGTTCCAAATTGCCAGCCAGAATGGTTGCATCAGTTCACAACTCCACCAGCAATGCATTAATGTCCCAATTTTGCCACATCCCCTCCAGCATTCATTACTCTCCCCTTCTTTCATTTTAGCCAATCTGCTAGGTGTGAGGTGATACCTCAGAGTTGTTTTGATTTGCATTTCTCTAATTATTAGAGATTTGGAACACTTTCTCATGTGCTTATTGATACTTTTGATTTCTTTACCTGAAAATTGCCTATTCATGTCTCTTGCCCATTTATCAATTGGGGAATGGCTTGATTTTTTATACAATTGCTTTAACTCCTTGTATATTTGAGTAATTAGACCCCTGTCAGAGTTTTTCGTTATAAAGATTTTTTCCCAGTTTGTTGTTTCCCTTCTGATTCTGACTACATTGTTTTTGTTTGTACAAAAACTTTTTAGTTTAATATAATCAAAACCATTTAATTTACATTTTGTAATTTTCTCTAACTCTTGCTTGGTTTTAAAATCTTTCCTTTCCCAGAGATCTGTCAGGTATACTATTTTGTGTTCACTCAACTTATTTATAGTTTCCCTCTTTATATTCAGGACATTCACCCATTCTGAATTCATCTTGGTGTAGGGTGTGAGATGTTGATCTAAACCTAATCTCTCCCACATTGTTTTCAAAATTTCCCAGCAGATTTTGCCATATAGTGGATTCATGTCCCAAAAGTGGGGCTCTTTGGGTTTATCATACACTGTCTTGCTGACATCATTAACCCCAAGTCTATTCCACTGATCCTCCCTTCTATCTCTTAGCCAGTACCATATTGTTTTGGTGACTGCTGCTTTATAGTATAGTTTAATATCTGATACTGCTAGGCCCCCTTCCTTCACATTTTTTTTCATTATTTCCCTTGACATTCTTGATCTTTTGTTATTCCAAATGAACTTTGGTATAGTTTTTCCTAATTCAGTAAAGAAGTTTTTTTGGTAATTTAATAGGTATGGCACTAAATAGGTAAATTAATTTGGGCAGAATGTTCATTTTTATTGTGTTAGCTCATCCAACACATGAACAATTAATGGTTTTCCAATTGTTGAGATCCAGTTTTATTTTTTTTGGAAAATGTTTTGTAATAGTTTTCGTATAATTGCTGTGTTTGTTTTAATAGATAGATTCCCAAGTATTTTATATTGTCTAGGGTGATTTTAAATGGTGTTTCTCTTTCTACCTCTTGCTGCTCTAATGTATTGGAAATATATAAAAATGCTGATGATTTATGTGCATTTATTTTGTATCCTGCAACTTTGCTAAAGTTGTTGATTATTTCTACAAGCTTCTTAGTTGATTCTCTAGGATTTTTTAAGTAGACCATCATATTATCTGCAAAGAGTGATAGCTTACTCTCCTCATTGCCTATTTTGATACCTTCAATTTCTTTTTCTTCTCTAATTGCAACTGCTAGTGTTTCTAGTACTATGTTGAATAATACAGGTGATAATGGGCATCCTTGTTTCACTCCTGATCTTATTGGGAAGGCTTCTAATTTATCCCCATTGCATATGATGTTTGTTGATGGTTTTAGGTATATATTGTTTATTATTTTTAGGAAAGGTCCTTCTATTTCTATACTTTTCAGTGTTTTCAATAGGAATGGATGCTGTATTTTGTCAAAGGCTTTTTCAGCATCTATTGAGATTATCATGTGGTTTTTGTTTGTTAGACTGTTGATATGGTCAATTATGTGGATGGTTTTCCTAATGTTGAACCATCCTTGCATTCCTGGTATAAATCCCACCTGATCATGGTGGATGATCTTCTTAATAACTTGATGGAGTGTCTTTGATAGTGTTCTATTTAAGATTTTTGCATCTGTGTTCATTAAGGAGATTGGTCTATAGTTTTCTCTCTTTATTTTTGATCTCCCTGGCTTTGGAATCAGTGCCATATTTGTGTCATAAAAGGAATTTGGTTGAACTCCTTCTTTGCTTATTATATCAAATAATTTGTATAGTATTGGGATCAGTTGCTCTTTGAATGTCTGATAGAAATCACTTGTGAATCCATCAGGTCCTGGTGATTTTTTCTTAGGGATTTCTTTAATGGCTTGTTCAATTTCTTTTTCTGATATGGGATTATTTAGGTATTCTATTTCTTCTGCTGTTAATCTAGGAAGTTTATATTTTTGTAAATATTCATCCATATCTCCTAAATTTGTATATTTGTTGCCAAATAATTGGGCAAAATAGTTTTTAATGATTGTCTTAATTTCCCCTTCATTAGAGGTGAGGTCTCCCTTTTCATTTTTCAGACTGTCAATTTGGTTTTCTTCTTTCCTTTTTTTAATTAGATTGACCAGTACTTTGTCTATTTTATCTGTTTTTTCAAAATACCAGCTTCTAGTCTTATTTATTAATTCAATAGTTCTTTTACTTTCAATTTTATTAATTTCTCCCTTAATTTTTAGTGTTTCTAATTTTGTTTTCATCTCGGGATTTTTAATTTGCTCACTTTGTAGTTTTTTGAGTTGCATGCCCAATTCGTTAATCTCTGCCCTCCCTAATTTGTTAAAATATGCACAAAAGGATGTAAATTTCCCTCTGAGTACTGCCTTGGCTGCATCCCACAGAGTTTGGTAGGACGTCTTATCATTGTCATTCTCTTCAATGAAATTGTTGATTGTTTCTATGATTTCTTCTTTGACTAACTGGTTTTGGAGAATCATATTATTTAATTTCCAATTAGTTTTTGATTTGCCTGTCCAGGTCACCTTACTAATTATTATTTTTATTGCATTATGATCTGAAAAGGTTACACTTATTATTTCTGCTCTTTTGCATTTGTTTGCAATGTTTCTATGCCTTTTACATGGTCAATTTTTGTGAATATACCATGTGGAACTGAAAAGAAGTTTTATTCCTTTTTGTCCCTATTTATTTTTCTCCACATATCAATTAAATCTAATTTTTCTAGGACTTCATTCACCTCTCTTACCTCTTTCTTATCTATTTTTTGGTTTGATTTATCTAGGTCTGAAAGGGGAATATTTAGATCTCCCACTAGTATGGTTTTACTATCTATTTCCTTCTTGAGCTCTGCCAGTTTTTCATTTATGAATTAGGATGCTATGCCACTTGGTGCATACATATTGAGCACTGTTATTTCCTCATTGTTTATACTGCCTTTAATCAGGCAGTATAAACCTTCCCTGTGTTTTTTAATCATTTCTATTTTTACTTTGACCATCCCTGTCTTTTTTAATCATTTCTATTTTTACTTTGGCTTTGTCACAAATCATAATAGCCACTCCTGCCTTCTTTTTCTCATTTGATGCCCAAAAGACTTTGCTCAAGCCCTTAATCTTAAACTTGTGTGTGTCCACCCATCTCATATGTGTTTCTTGTAGACAACATATGGTAGGATTTTGATTTCTAATCCACTCTACCCTTTTCTTCTGTTTTATGAGCGAGTTCATCCCATTCACATTCAGAGTTATAATTATCAGTTGGGCATACGCTGACATTTTTGTATCCTCCCCTAGTCCTACCCCTTCTTCTTACACTATTTCCTTTTAATCCAGTGTTTTGCTTTAAGCCAGTATCCCTTATATCCTCCCTTGATTACCTTCCTTTTCTACCCCCTCCTTTATCATTCCCTTCTTTTTATTTATAAATATATATAAATATATATAAAATAAATAAATAAAATATATATGAATAAATAAAATATATAAAAATAAATATAATATATTTATTTATATATGAATTCCCTCCCCCTTCTTCTCCCCTCCCTTTTTTGACCTCCCCACTCCCCTGATCCCCTTGACTTTTTG
>NC_058132.1:448064308-448124594 GCF_016433145.1 Gracilinanus agilis
TGCCTATTTTGATACCTTCAATTTCTTTTTCTTCTCTAATTGCAACTGCTAGTGTTTCTAGTACTATGTTGAATAGTAGCGGTGATAATGGGCATCCTTGTTTTACTCCTGATCTTATTGGGAAGGCTTCTAATTTATCCCCATTGCATATGATGTTTGTTGATGGTTTTAGGTATATACTGTTTATTATTTTTAGGAAAGGTCCTTCTATTCCTATACTTTTCAGTGTTTTCAATAGGAATGGATGCTGTATTTTGTCAAAGGCTTTTTCAGCATCTATTGAGATTATCATGTGATTTTTGTTTGTTAGACTATTGATATGGTCCATTATGTGGATGCTTTTCCTAATGTTGAACCAACCTTGCATTCCTGGTATAAATCCCACCTGATAATGGTGGATGATCTTCTTAATTACTTGCTGGAGTCTCTTTGCTAGTATTCTATTTAAGATTTTTGCATCTATGTTCATTAGGGAGATTGGTCTGTAGTTTTCTTTCTCTGTTTTTGATCTCCCTGGCTTTGGAATCAGTACCGTATTTGTGTCATAAAAGGAATTTGGTTGGACTCCTTCTTTGCTCATCATATCAAATGATTTGTATAGAGTTGGGATTAGTTGCTCTTTGAATGTCTGATAGAATTCACTTGTGAATCCATCAGGCCCTGGCCATTTTTTCTTAGGGAGTTCTTTGATGGCTTGTTCAATTTCTTTTTCTGATATGGGATTATTTAGGTATTCTATTTCTTCTGCTGTTAATCTAGACAGTTTATATTTTTGTAAATATTCATCCGTATCTCCTAAATTGTTATATTTATTGCCTCTTTAAAATTGATCAAAATGCATCTAAATAATCTCATTCTGGAACTTTTATTTGTCCATTTTTTTTATAGATCTTGCTAAGAGTATTCATCTGATATTTTTAATATCTAAATGTAACACTTGAGATTACTTAAATTTGGTAATCCTCAGACTAATTACTACCTCTACTTTACATTACTTATTTACTTTATAGATCCTCACTATTCTAAAATTTTTATCTTTATTTTATTCTAATAACAAATTTACAATTACATTTTCCAAAGTTACGTGATTCATGTTGTTTCCCTCTCCTCTTTCCTGCCCCATCCCGGAATTAACAAACAATTCCACTAGGTCATACATGTATTATTGCTCAAAATACATTTCAAAATTATTTATTTTTGTAAGAGAATAATCTTATAAAACCAAAACTCCAAATAATATAGCCAAATAAGCAAGTGATAAATCATGTTTTCATCTGCATTTCTACTCCAATAATTCTTTCCCTAGAGGTAAATAGCATTCTTTTTTATAAGTCCTTAAGAATTTTCCTGAGATCTTCACTATTTTATAAAAACTCTAAGACATAAAATAAATTAATCAGCTTAGATTTAAGTTTCAATATATTCATTACCTATAAGCACATACAATGGAAATGTTAGTTACATAACTTAAGTGAATTAGAATTTTGAAATAACTGACAGATGGAAATGCTTTAACACTATTCAAGTGTTTAGAATTCTTTTACAATAGACAGTAACAGTCCCTTGTTCGATTGAGGATAGCATTTTCATCATGAGTACCTGATGGATAGCATGTAAATTTGCTTTGCTGATAATAGTTTAGTCCTTCCCAGTTGATCACTGTGCAATATTTCTGTTATTTTATGTAATGCTCTTCTGGTTCTTCTCATTTCATTTTGTATCATTTCACATAAGTCTTTCCAGGTTATTTTAAACTTGCTTTGTTCAACACTTCTTATGGCACAATAGTATTCCATTACAACTATATACCACAACTTTTTCATCCATTCCCTAATTGATGGGTATCCCCTCAATTTCCAATTCTTTGCCATTACAAAAAAGAGCTACAATTTTTTTTGGGTTACTTGTAAGTCCTTTCCCTTTATTTCTGAAATCGTTGAAAATTAGATCCAATAGTGGTATTAGTGGGTCAAAGGGTATGAATATTTTTATGGCCCTTTAGGTTTGGTTCCTTATTGTTCTCTGAAATGGTTGTAACAGTTTGCAGTTCTTCCAACAGTATATTAATGTCTCAATCTTTCTACATCCCCTCTAACATTTATCATTTCCCTTTTTTGCTCATATTAATCAATTTGGTAGATGTGAGTTGGTAACAGATAATTATTTTAATTTGAATTTCTCTAATCAATAGATAAAAAAAGAGAAAAAAGAACACCTATGCCACCCCATCACAGAAAAAGAAATTCTCTAAGTAGAATTCCCTAAGAAAAAGCCCCCTGGGCCAGATGAATTCACAAATGAATTCTACCAAACATTCAAAGAAAAATTAACTCTAATATTACATAAACTATTTGTAAAATAAGGTAAGAATGAATCCTTCATAAATTCCTTTCATGATACAATATGGTACTGATACCTAAAGTAGGAAAAATAGAATCAGAGAAAGTATATTGTAGAAGAATCTTCCAAATGAACATTGGTGCAAAAATGTTAAATTAAATACTATCAGGGAGATTACAGCATTGTATCACAAGGTCTAGTTGCCATGACCAAGTGGGTTTTATACCAGGAATTTAGGGATGACTTAATATTAGTAGAGTTTTCATAATAAATGGCCATATCAATAAAAAAAACATCACAAAACCATATGATTACTTCAAAAGATACAGAAAAAACTTTGATCAAAATACAACACACACTTCCTACAAAAACATTAAAAATATTGAAATAATTAGAGCTTTCTTTAAAGTAATAAATAGCATCAACTTAAAGGACCAGCAAACATTATATATAATGGGGATAAACCAGAACTCTTCCCATACCAGATCTTGACTATTTAATTACACTAATCATTGAAATAATCTGGTAACAGCTAAGACATAATTGAACAATTGAATAGATTAGATCAGTGATGGGCAAACGTTTTAAAGAGGGGGCCAAAGGAAAGGAAATGTTATCTGTCAGTCTGTTTCTAAGGCAACTTTTTCGAAGAACATTTCAGGGGGCTCCATCTGGCCCGCAGACCATATTTTGCCCATCACTGGATTAGATAATCAATATACAATAGTTTATAACCAATAGTAATATAGCGCTTGATAAATTAAAAGGGTTTTTTGTTTGTTTTAAAACCCTTGCCTTCTGTCTTCAAGTCAATACTGTGTATTGGTTCCAAGGCAGAAGAGTGGTAAGGGCCAGGCAATGAGGGTCAAGTGACTTGCACAGGGTCACACAGCTGGGAAGTGCCAACTTGTGTTTTGAAAGAACTTAATACTCCTTTTTTTTAGGTTTGGAATCATATGCCTAGTGAATGTGTGTGTGTGTGTGTGTGTGTGTGTGTGTGTGTGTGTGTGCATGGTGGGTATATTCATAATTTAATCTGAAGATGATTTAAAAATATAAATAAATTAGTCTGTCACAGAGGGATGATGCACATAATCTAGATGTCAATATGATTTTGAGCAAGAAATGACTTTAGAAATTATCTATCCTAAACCACTCTTATTATAAATGAAGCTTTAAAAAATTTTAGCAAATTGTCCTCCAAATGTTATTTGTTTATTCTTTGTTTTCAAAGAGGACCACTGATAATATGGATGATATTTTGGTTTGCATATTAACTAAATTCAAGTGAGACAGAGTTGAACCAAGTTGTCAGCCTCACTCTCTCTTCCAGAATCATTGAAGTCCAATATCAAGTCCAGGTTGTCAGATTTTAAATACAGTGGTGGTAATTCCATTTCATCATTTGGTATCTCAAAGCAAATTGTCCTACTTCTCATTTTGTTCATTTAAAATGCCACTGAGAGAAGTAGTGTTTCCTATATACCACATGTGTAGATGGTAGAGGTTTCAATCATATTCATAAGAATAATGCCATCTAAAATAAGAAGATGACAAGAAGATGTTTTTTTCTATATCATACATCATATTTTCTATATCATACAAATACACTGTACCCAATGCACATATTTAGAGAATCACCTTCAGGTCACTTCATTTTTTTATATCTATTTAATTAGGTTTTTTTTGTTTGTTTTGTTGTGGGTAGGGTAATAACATAGATTTCCCCATGTATTGCTCACATATTCTGTGAGCTTGAAATGGGGACCTGCAGAATCATGTCACTTGCTCTTAAATTAGGACTATTCAATGTGTACTTAGATTATATAGTCAAAGCTTGACTACTAAAAAGTATAATCCTTTCATCTTTCACTATACTTGAAATTTCAACCCTTTTCTGCTATTTATTAAAGATTTATATTACTAGAAGACTGGTAATAAAATGCAATCTGATGGATTACATATTAAAGCATTAGAAGCAAATACAGCAATGTCATAAATTACCTTATTAGTAGAAAGCAGCATTATCCACAGAACTGGGACAAAAGACAAAATGTTTTATTTGGAGAATAGATAGAAGGAAAACTGTGGGTCAGTATAAAATCCAGTAATATCTGACCCAGTTGAGTGCCTCAGTGAAGAGGGGAGGGGGGTGGCTATTCATCCATGGGTCATGATAAGTGCAGGCAGTGCTTGGGGAAAGATGCAGGGGGTTTCAGAAAGGGCAATGAAAGGGCACTGAAGACAATTTGGCCTATTTCACAATTTTGCCTATGGCTGGCCCTGCATAAATAAATCCATCACTGATTTGAATTTGTCATGTCTGTCATGTCTGTCATTTTACAAAATCATCTTTGCCATCCATATCTTCTATGCATTATGAAACTTGGCTGCCTATTGCTATTTCTCATTTTTTCTTAAAGCCTACTATGATTTCCCCCTAAGTTATCTGACCAACTCTACTTATAATTTCTCTTATCTGTGCTTCAACTAAACAAATAAGAAAATATTAATTACTAAACTCTCCTTCCCCTAGCCTTTCATAATTTAATTTAAGCTAAACAGTTAAAATATACTTAGCTTTAGCTCCCATTTCTCCATCAAATCAAGCAAATATCCTACACTCAGGTCTGTAACATTAAAGATATATATGAGATTAAAATTAATATGCAAAATAATCAATATTATATTTATAACTTTTTTTGTTTGTTTTTTTAAACCCTTGTACTTCGCTGTATTGTCTCATAGGTGGAAGATTGGTAAGGGTGGGCAATGGGGGTCAAGTGACTTGCCCAGGGTCACACAGCTGGGAAGTGGCTGAGGCCGGGTTTGAACCTAGGACCTCTTGTCTCTACGCCTGACTCTCACTTCACTGAGCTACCCAGCTGCCCCTATTTATAACTTTTTATTAATAATAAACTAACATAACAAGCTAACTTAAAAGGTACTAGCCAGGGGACACCTGGGTAGCTCAGTGGATTAAGAGCCAGGCCTAGAGACGGGAGGTCCTAGGTTCAAATCTGGCCTCAGACACTTCCCAGCTGTGTGACCCTGGGCAAGTCACTTGACCCCCATTGCCTACCCTTACCACTCTTCCACCAAGGAACTAATACACAGAAGTTAAGGGTTTAAAAATATACAAAAAAAAGGTACTAGCCAGCCCACTCCCAAGAACAAAAGAGGAAGAATGAGGAAGAGAAGAGAAGAGCCTCAGAACTTATACAAAATGTGACCATGCAAATGTAGACAAAAAGAAAAGCATTATAGGTAATACAGAAAGGAAGTTTGGGTAATGTAGTTTTTAGGGATTCAAAATATTTCTAACTATGCATTACATATATATAATACACATATATAATAGAAAAGTGGTGCTTATTCTGGAGTCATATCTTTAACCTACCTTAACCCAATAAGCCATGTGACTAGAGTCTAGAAAAATCTGTTTGAAGGTATGGCCATAAATAAGAAGTATAAGAAATTGGATCCTCTAAATCCTGATTCAGTAAACTTTCCAATGTAGCATGCTATTTCATTCCAACAATGGTTTTGTTTAAATTGTCTGGGTCTTAGTTTCTTAATTTGTAAAATGAGAATATTGGATCAGATGATCTCTAAGTGGCCTATTTCTCAATGGTACTATGATCATGCCTCAAATGACTTAATATAGAAAATAGGGGAAAGTTTGGAAGTGCTATCTCATATTTAAGCTATTTAAGATATTTGTTGTTGTTTTTCCTTCATTTTGAAAGAAAACCAATGACATCATGAGTTAAATCTTGACTTTCCAGTGAATTGAATTTTATTGATAAATAGTTGTGCATAATCATCAGCCTCACTCCCCCGTTAAGTTATTGAAGTCCAGGAGCAAGGAAAAAGTCAGGAAAACCGGTAATGGCCTAAGCTACAAAGAATCTTGGATTTTTCTGTTTTTCAAATATCTAAATACTCCAAAACACTTGCTTCATCCTGTCTTCATGGCCTTCGAAAAACTGTTCTCATCGGTCCATTCTGCTAAGATTGTAAATGTATGGAAGGATATGGAAAAGAACCACACATAACTTGATATATATTAATGAAACAAGCGACATTGTGGTATCTGTCATGAAGTAGGTTTGGTTTTCTCCGGAAATGACTAAGATAATGTGTTGTTCCAAGAAACCTACTATGAAATCTATTTTCCTCTTTTGATTTTTAATAAATGTACTCAAATAATATAGATACATAAATAAATAACTATTCATAAATAGCATTTCACAAATGTAGGAACATAAATATTGCAGTATAATAGCATACTAGAATAATCACCAGTGGGGACTGTAAGAAAATATAGGGAAGGTAGTGGTTTGTGGGAACACACTCTAGGATTTATGAGAGACTGGACCAGGGTGAAGAGACCAGAGTTCACTGGATTACCACAGGAATGGCAGTTGATCTTAAATGTCACCAGCTTCCACTAGACCAGAGTATAGTAACAAGATAATAAGGTAAAAGGGACTTAGCAGCTTTAATTATGTTAGACTAAAAGGTGGGAAAGGATTTCTATACTAAAAATCTAAAGGATAAAACCACAGGGCAATGAGAGGACTTATTCTACTCTTATCTACGTGATCTAAACTAAGAGGGCCCAAGTAGCTATAAATGGAGTCTCTGGGTTTCTGCCTCAAACCTGGAACCTGCCAGGCTTGAGTACAGCTAGGACTTTGTGGCTTTGGGATTCTCACTGCAATCCACTGATGATCTCTGGATGCCAGGAGTCAAGATGATCTCAGGTACCAAGTAATAAGGGTTTTGCTTGAAGCACTGTCAGCCAGAACTCAAACTACACCTCTTCACTTGGCTCTGTAGATCTTGCCCTTTATTAGATGCCACACCACACAGGATCCCAGGGGAAAACAGGAAGCAGGGTGTCCTTTGCTCTGAGGTCTCCCAGGCTGGCAACACTTTTGCCCACCACTAATGGAGTCCACACTCAGAGCACAGACAGACTTCCTCCTCCTTCATTCCAACCTGGAATTCCCAGCTCCAGCTCCTTCCTGCTAGGTACTTCCTAATCAATACATAATCAATACCTAATAACCAGCTAATCTAATCTTACTCATAACAGGACACAAATCTTTTTGCCTTATATTTGCCCCTCTCTTAATTCCAGGTCTCCCAGAGCCCGTGAAGGTAACCAGTGGGAATGGTTACATGGCAGTTAAGTAACAAGCATTTATTGAATACTTATTATATACCATGCTCTAGCTCATGTGACTATTTACACTGCTAATAAGCTGGATAAATGAACTTTACTATTTGGCCTTTGGCTTTGAACAAAAGATCCATGGACAGACACTATAACCTGTCCTAATAATGCATTCTGGGTTTTGATGATCACTTTATACTATACCCTTATGATACTCACATCTTTCTATCATCTCTGCAGTTGAATTCTCTTATATCTCTCCCTCAATGAAAATGTGAACTTCTTGAAAGCAAGGAAAGCCTTGCTTCTCTGTTTGGATTGTTTGTATTTTTTTCAGAAGTGCTCATCCAATTTTGCTGTCCACCTTTCACCCAACACTCACCTATGACTTCAAGAAGTTGTAGCATGTATAGCAGCCAGACTCTGGTAAAATTGACTTGGTCTCAAAGTCATTGGTGATTTAGGGGGATATGCATCCCAACCATTGGAAGGCTTTACAAGATGGATATGAACAATTTGTTCTAAGGGTCAATAAAGGTGTTGGAAGCAGGTGCTCTAGGGCACTTAGGGTTTGATTAAACATTAAAGACACTGAATTGTGGGTCATCAACAGTTGTCCTAACTTTTGCCTTGCCTCAGACTTCAATGACTAGACAAAAAGCTGATGACTTTACACAAGTCAAAACCTGTGATTTTATTGGTCCTCTTGGAAAATGGAAGGGAGAATAAACAACTTAGAATGGTGTTTGGAATACAGTAGTGTAAATAGTTTTGCAGGAAGCCATCCTGGGCAAATTGTTACCAGATGGGAGTTTAGATTTTGGAATTCCCAGAGCTGGCATGAGCTGGCATGAGACTGGAAAAGAGTGTTAGAGCATCCCTATAAATAGGAGCTCACCCCTAAGCCAACTGACTCAATTATGAGCTAGAGGGTGGCAAAGGGTGGAAGGGGAAAGTTCTCCAGTCAAACCCAGAAGCTCCTTCATAGACTAGGGTTAGCTGATTCTCTTTAGGGACAGTTACCTAGGTTTATTCTTCATATACTGCTAACAGCAAATCATTTACCCTCATCATCTAGATCAATCTACAACATCATCAAGAAAACCATCACTGAAGAACTACCGATAATCTACAGACAGCCAAGCCAAATGAACATCTAGCAACTTGAGCTAGGTCCAAGGTTGCCAAGCCTACCAGAGTGGAAGCCTTCTGTTTGTGTTTTTTTTTCCTCTGGGAACTGCTAAAGATTTATTATTCAGTTTTAGTTAGTTCAGTTTATCCTCAAACCTCTTTCTTAATCCCATATTCCCTTAATCAATTCTTTGATTATTCCTTTAATATCCATTAAATTAGTTAACTGAGAAACAAAATTTGTTCACTGACCTGATTCATCACTTTAAAAGGTTCTCACAGTATAGTGCAGGGGTCGGCAACCTTTTTGGCCGTGAGAGCCATAAACGCCACATTTTTTTAAATGTAATTTCGTGAGAGCCTTATAGTGCTCACAGTGTGCGCTCCTGTAACAGCGCCTGAAAAAAATTGACTTTATGGCTCCTGAAGAAAGAGCCATATCTGGCCCTTATGGCTCGAGAGCCATACGTTGCTGACCCCTGTTATGGCGTGTCAGCTAGGGTGCTTCCCTGGCTGGGTAGGCTTATTCAGACTTCATATCAAATCCTGCCAGTCATCAGTCCCAATCTAATTAAAATCTCCTAGATTTAATCACAGTCAGATAAAGATAATCATTATTATTAAGAAGATATTGAATCTATACCATCAAGAAGATACAGGTTACATCCTGTTTACAGTTAAAGATTCTATACACTTCCTTACTGTTAGTGTGGGGAGTAGCTGTCTACCTGTTGAATTCTGAGCAGTGTGGTGGTGCTTTTAACTTCCCTTACAGTAGTTAATTTTTCCCCATTCATTCATTGTCTAATCAAAATGATGCATATGATCCCTTTACCAAACCATATAACAGTAGAACAAATTAGCAATACAATGGTTATTGCTTGCTTTCACAATATAACCAGCCCATTTTCTTTTGAGATCATAAACTTCTGAAACCATCCCACAACCACCACCAAAAAATGAATCAATTATCTCATCAATATCTATTTATCAAAGATAGCCATTTGGATAGTGCCCATGGCCTAGTTTTTATTCATTATTTATCACAAAGATAAAAATACATCAATTCTAGGTGTTTATGAAATATTTTTTCAATAAAGTTGAATCTTATAAACATTAACAAATGTGAACATTTATACATACAAAGAACATAAATGAGGACTATTCATGAGCTCAAGAACAAAGTTAGGAGAGACCTCTGGGAACTGATGCAGAGTGAAAGGAGCAGAGCCAGAAGAACTCTATACACAGAGACTGACATACTGTGGTAAAATTGGATGTAATGGACTTCTGTACCAGCAGCAATACAATGACCCAGGACAATTCTGAGGGATTTATGGTAAAGACGCTACCCACATTCAGAGGAAGGACTGCAGGAGAGGAAACATATAAGAAAAACAACTGCTTGAACGCATGGGTCGGGGTGGACATGATTGAGGGTGTGGACTCGAAACTACCACACCAATGCAACTACCAACACTTTGGAAATTGGTCTTGATCAAGGACACATGACAAAACTAGTGGAAATGCGCATCGGCCATGGGGGGGGGGAAGGTGCGGGGGGGGGGGTTGAAGGGGAAAGGTGGAGCATGAATCATGTAACCATGTTAAAAATGAATATTAATAAATGTTAAAAAAAAAGAACAAAGTTACCAAGTATAAAGGGAAATTATCAATATATAAGGAATTTACTTGGTCCATTAATATTGGTAGAAAGTGAATCTCTTTGTTGAGAACTAAGTTTTAGTCTGTTCACCAGGCCTTTGCCTGTCAATGAAGTTCTCTTTTAGGAAGAGTTATTGCTAATGTCATCCACATTTGTGAAATGTCTGCTGAGAAAGAGTGAGAACAAATGATATATTAAAAACTCACATGTGGAAAAGAATGTAGTAAATATATATGTCTATGAGACATTTTGTCCACATTTTTGTAAGATTTTAAAGAAAAATGACAATTTTAAGTGAAGATCCTGAATCAAAGATAGCACTGCATACATATTTTCATAATAGAAAATATCATGAACAAGTAAAGTGGTCTTTAAGCATCTGCTCTAATCAGGAAGAAAGAATTGGATCATGAAAACAATGTCAGTGCTCAAGTAGTTTTTCTGAGTTGTACACAATAATGAATTTAGAAAGAATTAGTTCAAGGAAATAAAGTTCAGGCTAACTAATTGTCTGTGAATTATTAAGGGCTGGGTCAGGAAAAGATATTAAGCTGTGGTAAAAATTATTTATGAAAAGAGTCAACTGAGACAAACTGCTCTAACATTCATTAAACTAATGAGGGGAAGCTCCTGAAATAGTCCTTTAAAAGCATTACCTTGAGGTCAGGCTACAAGCTAATGTCACTTTCATTTGATATATGACACCAAAACCAAATCCAACTTTTTAAATATTCCATGAAGTAAAATAAGATATGCAAAGTAGTTGTGACTGACTTACTTCATAGGTTAAAATGGTGCAGAAAATAATCTCATCAAAAATAATAAATGATTTCATTTTGAGTAATTTTTTAGATATTGGAATTTTGAATTGATCATTCTTGCTAAGTCATTGTAAGACAATGAGTTTTATTAATGAGAATCTCTGAATGAATAAACTAAAGGTCTGAAGAATACATTAAACATAAACCTCTTGATTTATTTAATAGATAATCTATTAATGATTTACTTCATGTATATGATGACATTAATATTACCCTGATGCGAATGTTGTGACACCAAGAAGAAGCCATATGAGTTCTTATCATGATATTTCAGGAAAATTTGTCTAGTGCTGTATATAAACATAACTAAGTGCAGACTATTTCTTTTCTCCATTGGTGATAGGGTGGTAAATTTCTCACTAAAGAAACAATTGAATTGTTTCTACAAAATGACAAAATACTTGAATTTTAGCACTGGAATGAAATATAGAAGTTATTTAAACTATACATCAATAAATATCCATTCTCCATTATGCCCAGAGAAATATTTTGGTTTGTGCCTTCATCTGCAAATTTGATGAGTATGTCTTCTATAATTTTATCTAAGCTATTGATAACAATGTTAAATGTTTTTAAATCCACTGTATTGGGATTGGGATATTACACTAGGCTTCTCCTATGTTGCTGTGGAATGACAATGACAAGTCTAAAGTGTACAGTATAAAATTATATTTTTCAGAGCACACATTGAAATCCATTTTATTATTTATGATTTCCCCCTTAACTTTAATCTCTTTCCTCAAACCTAATGGTGGTTTTTCTTGTTCAAAGAGTATCCATAGTCTAATGGTCCTTTGGACATGGTTCTAGATCACTTTCCATAATGGCACACAGAATGATACACGGATACAAAGTTCATATTTTTACCAGCAGTGTATTTAGTGTCCTAATTTTTCCACATACCTTCCAACATTTATCATTTTACTATTTTGTTATGTTAGCCAGTCTGATGGGATAGAAGGGGGTGCCTAAGAGTTGTTATAATTTACATTTTTTATAATTAATAGTTATTTGGGCCATTTTTATATGATGAAAGATAGTTTTAATTTCTTCTTCTGAGAATTGCCTGTTAATATTCTTTGACCATTTTTAAAATGGGAAATACTTTATATTCTTCCAAATTTGACTCAGTTCTCAATATATAAGGGAAGTGAAATCTTAGTCAGAGAGACTTGTTATAAAGATTTTTCCCCCAGTTTGTTTTTTGCCTTTTAATCTTGGCTTCATTGATTTTGTTTGTGCAAAAACTTTGTAATTTAATGTAATCAGTTACCTATTTTACATCTCATTATATTCTCTATGTCTTCTTTTGACCTTAATTTTCTCTTATCCATAGGTCTGACAGGAAAACTATTTTGTGATTGTCTTATTTGTTTATGGTATCATTCTTTATTTGTAGATCATATATTGATTTCAACTCCTTGATATATGGTGGGAGATTGGTTTCTGTCTAATTTTCTGATATTTATTATCAAACTCAGAACATGGGAGAATGTATGGGATTAAGATCACAGGTGGAGGGATTAGCTTTTGAAATGAATAAAGGTTAAAATGCAATGAAATTGAAAGAGGACATCAAGGCATCTCATGTCATAGAACTTCAGACTTCTCAGTATAGCAGTATACAATATATAGTGTGTTTAAGAGCAGTAGCAGGAGTTAGGAATAAGAAAAGTGTGAACAACTATATCAGAGTTCAATTACATAAATAGTTCTTAGAGTTTATGTATAAGGCTTTCTAGGTTCTAGACATGCAAAGAGAAAAATGTAACAGTACCTATACTCAAGAATTATTTACCAAAAACTTTAATGGGAAGTTGTAGGTCCAATTGACCAGTTAGAAGTATAAATTGAAAGAAATGTAGAAACTTTCTATTTGTTGGTTCATAAAGTTAAAATGTAGGTTTTATTCTAAGGAAAAACTGCATAGATACAAATATGTATATATGGAGATTTGTGGGATTTATAAACCTTTCCATCTAAGCATGCATATGTCTGTGTGTGTGTGTGTGTGTGTGTGTGTATTATGCAAAGATATTTTTTCCCTCTGATGGACAGCCATGTGTTATATAGTTATTACTTGGAAGGTGATATGACAACTGATTTACTGAGAGCCTACTGCTCATATTGTTTACATAATTTTTGGAAAATTTTTCATAATTTTTCTATGTAATTTTGGTAGAGAAGTGTGAATTTTTAATGGCTATCAGGACACATGAGCTAGCCAATCTCCATTGTATCTATTGACTTTTAACACTTGCAAGGCTAGAGTGTGTCAAGAGTATACACCCATGAGCCAAGATAGCACCTTAGTAGCAGTGAAAGTGAAAGCCAAAGCCACTCTGACACCTTTCAAACCAATATTTAAAAACCACCTCAAATCAACAGGACTCAAAAACAAACAGCAAGGAACAGTGAGGGAAATCTCTCGCTCAACACAACCCAAAAGACATGAAGAAACAAGTGATTTTAAATGGATAAGGGGGACCAGGAAGCAAAAATGCACACAGAGAAATACTGGCCAACCATGCCTGGACCTACAACAATTGGGAGTAGGCTAACTTCAGGATTCTGGGAAGAGGACTATACCAGCAAAAGAGCAGACTCATCCCTGGAAGTTCAGGCCCTGCCACCACCCTTCAGTGAGACCTGGAACTCCATAGCAGTGGGAGCTTTCAAGTCTCTGTGGTTGCACCTGAAGATCTAGCCGCAGAGCAAAATAACAGAAGCCAGCAGAGAAGACAGAATCAGGAAGGGGCTTTCAGAATTCCCAGTCCACAGCCAAAAAAAAAAAAATAAGGCTGGGATAATGAGCAAACAGCAGAAAAAAAACATTTAATCTTTGTAAATTTCTTTGGGGACAATAGCAAAACACACAACCAACAGGAGATGGTGGGAATCAAGCAAGCACATGCAAGACTTAAAAAAAAAAGTGAATTGGTTACAAGTCCTAGAAGAATTTAAAAAGGAATTAAAAAATAAAAAAGGGACTTCCAGTTAAGATGGCGGCAGAGTAAGGAGCAGCTGCTTGATCTCTCCTAACCGAAGCATACAGGACTCCTCAAGGGGACATAAAAACAAATCCAGACAAACGGAGGGACCACACAACAGGGAGCAGCATGGAAGGTATGTGGAATTGGGGCATTTTCATGCTATAAAGGAGTGAAACAGCTCTCATTAAAACGTGAGAGGAAGAAGCCCCTCCCCCACACCACACACCAAGTACAACGCCAAAGCCAACGCACAAGAGTGAAAGCAGGTTTGGGGCACCCATTAATTCACTGGCACTTCCAGGGCTTGTTACTGAGAGCAGCAAGACTTAGGACCCCAAGAGGCTCAAGAACGGGCACAGACTTTCCTGTGCACTGGCGAAGGTGAAGGCATTGCCCTAGGTGTGGACTAGGATCTCAAGCGCAGGCTTGCACCTCTAGTGGGGACCCTGTGCAGATGGGAGTGTGGCTGTGGAAGCAGCCCCTGAGACTGCTGAAAGAGCCTCAGGCAGAGGGGTAGACGAGGGATGACCAGGAGGTTTAACCCCGAGAACAACGAGACCTGAGACCTCAGCAGCCTAGAGAGCACAAACAGACCCTGAGTGAGAGGATAAAGTGGAGAAGGGGCAGGGCTAACAATGGCAAGCCAAAATCAGGAACCCCAGAAGAGAAAGACAACTGAGAAGAACTCTATAACACTCGACAACTTTTACACAGAGAAAATCCAGACAACAGAGGAGAACAAACAGATAATCATATCCAAACCTTGCCAAAATAATGAAAACTGGTCACAAGCTATTGAAGAGTTCAAATCTGAGATGATGAGAAAGATGGAAGAGATATGGCAAGAAAATAACAGTTTAAAAGGCAGAATTTCACAATTGGAAAGTGAGGCAAGTCAACTGAAGACCAGAAATGACCAGATTGAAAAGGAAAACCAGTCACTAAAGGCTAGAATTGAGCAATTAGAAGCTAATGATTTCTCAAGACAGCAAGAACAAATAAAACAAAGTCAAAGGACTAATAAAATAGAAGAAAATGAAATATGTCAATGAGAAAGTGACAGACCAAGAAAAACAATCTAGAAGAGACAATTTGAGAATCATTGGTCTTCCTGAAAAGGCAGAAATAAATAGAAACTTGAACTCCATACTAAAAGAAATTATTCAGCAAAATTGCCCTGAAGTTGTACAACAAGAGGGCAATATAGACATTGAAAGGATCCATAGATCACCCTCTACACTAGACCCAGAAAAGACAACACCCAGGAATATAATAGCCAAATTCAAGAGCTTTCAAGTAAAAGAAAAAAATCTTACAAGAAGCCAGAAAGAGACAATTCAAATATCAAGGAGCACCAATCAGGATCACACAGAATCTGGCAGCCTCCACACTAAAAGACTACAAGGCTTGGAATATGATATTCGGAAAGGCAAGAGAGCTGGGACTTCAACCACGGATTAACTACCCATCAAAACTAACTATATACTTCCAGGGAAAAGTATGGGCATTCAACAAAATTGAAGATTTCCAAGTATTTGCACAGAAAAGACCAGGACTAAATGGAAAGTTTGATATCCAACCACAAAAATCAAGAGAAACATGAAAAGGTAAATAAGAAACAGAGGGAAAAGAAAGAAAACTCATAATTTTTTTAAAATTTGACTCTTTAACGGCTTCAATAAGATCTAATTATCTGTATATCTATGTGGAGAAATGCTATGTATAATTCTCTGTAGTGAACTCTATTCACTATTATAGTATTCACTATTATAGCAATGAGAAGAATAATTCATAGGGAGAAGGTGGAATACTAACTGGTGTAAGATGATATCGGAGGTGGGAAAAAGGGGGGTGAATAGCAGGGGACACCAAGAGAAACTTGAGTGAATAAGAAAAATAATATATTCTATTACACACAAAGAGGGCATGGGAAGGTGAGGGGACAAATACTATTATAAGAAGGAGAGGAAGAGAGCATTAAGAGGCAATATTTAAACCTTAATCTCAGTGTAATTAACCCGGAGAGGAAAGAGTAGCTATATTATCCATCGGGATATAAATCTCTATCTAACCCTACTGAGAAAGTCAGAAGGGATAAACCAAAGGGAGCAGGAGAGTGGGGAGGTCAAAAAAGGGAGGGGAGAGGAAGGGAGAGGAAATTCATTAGGCCTTTAAAAATAAAAACGGGGGAATAATAAGGGAGAGGGTAGAAAGGAAAGTTAATGAAGGGAAGGAATAAGGGATACCAGTTCAAAGCAAACCACTGGTTTAAAAGAAAATAGTGTAAGAAGGGGTAGGAATAGGAGAGGATACAAAAATGCCAGTGAATGCACAAATGATAATTATAACTCTGAATGTGAATGGGATGAACTCGCTCATAAAACGGAAGCAAATAGCAGAGTGGATTAGAAACCAAAATCCTACCATATGTTGTCTACAAGAAACACATATGAGGCAGGTGAACATACACAAATTTAAGGTTAAGAGCTTGAGCAAAATCTTTTGGCCAATCAAATGAGAAAAAGAAGGCAGGAGTGGCTATTATGATTTCTGACAAAGCCAAAGTAAACATAGATATGAAAAAAAAAAAAAGACAGGGAATGTCATTACATCCTGATTAAAGGCAGTATAGACAATGAGGAAATAACACTAATCAAATAAAACTGGATCTCAACACTTGGAAAGCCAGTGATTGCTCATGGGTAGGATGAGCTAACATATTAAAAACGACCATTCTACCCAAATTAATTTACCTTTTTAGTGCCATACCTCTCAAACTTCCAAAAAACTTCTTTACAGAATTGGGAAAAAACTGTAACAAATTTCATTTGGAATAACAAGATATCAAGAATATCAAGGGAAATAATGAAAAAAATGTGAAGGAAGGGGGCCTAACAGTACCAGATATTAAGCTATACTATAAAGCAGCAGTCATCAAAACAATATGATACTGGCTAAGAGACAGAAGGGAGGATCAGTGGAATTGGCTGGGGCAAATGACGTCAGAAAGACAGTGTATGATAAACCCAAAGAGCCCAACTTTTGGGACATGAATCCACTATTTGGCAAAAACTGCTGGGAAATTTGAAAAACAATACAAAGAGATTAGGTTTAGATCCACATCTCACACCCTACACCAAGATAAATTCAGAATGGGTGAATTACTTGAATATATAGAGGGAAACTATAAATAAGTTAAGTGAACACAGAATAGTATACCTATTAGATCTCTGGGAAAGGAAAGATTTTAAAACCAAGAAGAGTTAGAGAAAATTACAAAATGTAAATTAAATGGTTTTGATTATATCAAGCTAAAAAGCTTTTGTACAAAAACAATGTAGTGAAAGTGAAAATCAGAAGGGAAACAACAAATTGGGAAAAAATCTTTATAACAAAAAACTCTGACAGGGGTCTAATTACTAAAATATACAAGGAGTTAAATCAATTGTATAGAAAATCAAGCCATTCCCTAATTGATAAATGGGCAAGAGATATGAATAGGCAATTTTCAGGTAAAGAAATCAAAAGTATCAATAAGCACATGAGAAAGTGTTCTAAATCTCTAATAATTAGAGAAATGCAAATCAAAACAACTCTGAGGAATCACCTCATACCCAGAAGATTGGCTAAAATGAAAGGAGGGGGGAGTAATGAATGCTGGAGGGGATGTGGCAAAATTGGTTGAGTTGTGATCTGATCCAACCATTCTGGCTGGCAATTTGGAGCTATGCTCAAAGGGCTATAAAAGAATGCCTGCACATTGATCCAGCCATACCATTTTGGGGTTTGTACCCCAAAGAGATCATAAATAAACAGACTTGTAGGAAAATATTTATAGCCACACTTTTTATGGTGGCAAAGAACTGGAAAATAAGGGTATGCCCTTCAATTGGGGAATGGCTGAACAAATCGTGGTATATGCTGGTGATGGAATACTACTGTGCTCAAAGGAATAATAAACTGGAGTAATTCCATGTGAACTGGAAAGACCTCCAGGAACTGATGCAGAGTGAAAGGAGCAGAGTCAGAAGAACATTTTACACAGAGACTGATATGCTATGGTAAAATCAAATGTAATGGACTTCTGTACCAGCAGAAAGCAATGACACAGGACAATTCTGTGGGATTTATCGTAAAGAACTCTACCCACATTCAAAGGAAGGACTACAGGAGAGGAAACATATAAGAAAAGCAACTGCTTGAACACATGGGTTGAGGCAGACATGATTGGGGATGTAGACTCGAAACTACCACTCCGATGCATCTAACAACAATTTGGTAATAGGTCTTGATAAATGACTCAAGTTAAAACCAGTGGAAATGTGCATTGGCCATGGGTGTGGGAAGTGTGGGGGGTTAAGGGGAAACCATGTTAAAAATGAATATTAATAAATGTTTAAAAAATAAATAAAAAACACAGGTCAAAGAGTAATGTAAAAAAGAAATGAAAGTAATTCAAAAAGAAAATAACATCTTAAAAAGCAAAATTAATCAACTGGAAAAGAGGTACAAAAATTCTTACAAAAAGAATTTATCTACTAGAAAAAAAAATAAATCCAATTAGAAGCATGCCATGAAAAGTATAATGTGCCACATGGAAAAGACGGAACAAAATGGCAAGGAAGAAATTCAGTTGTAAAAATTAGAATTGGATAAATAGAAGCTAATGATTTCACAAAACATCAAGAAACAATAAAATAAAATTCAAAAATGTTACATAAATAGCAGAAAATATAAAGTATTTCATTGAAAAAACAACTGACCTGTAAAATAGATCCAGGGAAGCCTATTTAAAAATTATTAGATGTCTTTATCAATGACATATGTAAAACCTAGTGGAATTATTTGTTGGCTATGGAGGAGGAGGGGGAGGAAAAGAACATGAATCATGTAACCATGGAAAAACATTCTAAGTCAATTAATTAAATAAAAAATTTCAAAGTGAAGAAATAAAATAAAATAAAAATTATTGAACTACCTGAAAATCATGACCAAAGAAATAAAAGACTAGACATCAAATTATCCAAGAAAAATGCCCTAATATTCTTGAACAAGAGGGAATTGAAAGAATTCCTAGATTACCTCCTACAATAAACTCCCAGGAACATTATAGCCAAGTTCGAGAGTTCCCAGGCCAGTGAAAAACTATTGCAAGAAGCCAGAAAGAAACAATTCAGATATCATGGAGCCCCCGTCAGTATTACACAGAATTTAGCAGCTTCCATTTTAAGTACCAGAAGATGTAGAAGATGATATTTTAAAATGCAAAGAAACTCGATTTACAACCAAAGATCACCACTCCAACAAAACTGACTATATTTTTTGATATAGTCATTTGTATAGTCATTTATTAAAATAGAAGATTTCTAGACATTCATGAAGAAAAGACCAGACTTAACAGAAAATTTGATGTCCCAATACAAAGTCAAGATAACCATAAAAAGGTAAATAAGAAAGAGAAAAAAATTAAGGGCTTCAATAAGGTCAGATCATTTATATTCCTATAAGGAAAGATGATATCTGTAACTCTTAAAAATTGCTATCATTATCATAGTAGTTAGGAGTATACATCGACAGAAAGTGTACTAGTAAGGTGTTTAGGATGATGTGTAAAAAAACACTAGGGCTAAAAAAGAGGCTTGTACTAAGAGAAATGGGAAGAGAGAAATAAAATGGGGTAAATTTTATCACATAAAAAGGTGGTGAAGGTAAAGTACTACAGCAGAGGCTAGGAAGAGGATAGTGGTGAGTAATGCTTAAACCTTAATTTCATTGCAATTGGCTCAGAGAGGGAAGAAAAACCAAATTCATTGGGGTTTACAATTGCATTTTATCCTATACAGATGCAGAAGGGGAATAAGAAAAGAGGTAATGGGAAGGGGAATAATATAAAGAAGGGGGAAGTGGGATAGTGACTAAATTCAAAACACTGGTATGGTGGGGAAAAGTGAAAGGAGAAATGGCAAGATTAAAAGAAGAAATCAAGATGAAAGGAAATACAGAGATAGTAATCAAAATTGTGAATGTAAATGAAATGAAATCACTCATGAAACAGAAATGAATAACAGAATTGATTAAAAACCAGACTCTTATCATATGTTGTTTATAAGAAACACATTTGAGGGAGGTAGACACATACAGAGTAAGGGTTAAGAGGCTGGAACAGAATCTATTGGGATTCAACTGAGAAGATAAAAAAACAGGAGCAAGGATCATGATCTCAGACAAAGCTAAAGCAAAAATAAATACAATCAAAAAGTAAAGGTAATTACATTTGATTAAAGTTAGTATAGACAATGTAGAAATACAATTACTTATCATAAATGCCCCAAATGGTATAGTATCCAGATTTTTAAAGGAGAAACTAAAGGAATTTAAGGTAGAAATATATAGTAAAACTATACTAATGGGCTACTTCAACCTTCCCCTATCAGAAGTAGATAAGCTGAACCAAAAAATAAATAAGAATGAAATAATATAAGTTCATGAAATTTTAGAAAAGTTAGATGTAATAGATATCTGGAGAAAACTGAATAGTGATAAAAAGGAATATACCTTCTCTTCAGAAGTATGTGGTACATATACGGAGATTGATAATGTACTGGGTACTAAAAACTTCACAACCAAATGCAAGAAATCAGAAATAATAAAATACAACTTTTTCATATCATAATGCAATAAAAATTATAATGAATAAGGGCTTATGGAAAGGCAAATTAAAAATTAATTAGATAGTACATAATCTAATTTATCAAAACTGGTGGGTCAAAGAAAAAATCATAGAAAAAAATCACTGATTTCTTTGAAAAGAATAAGAATGAAGAGACAATATTTCACAATTTATGGGATACAGTCAAACAGAACTCAGGGGGAAATTTATATCCCTTAGTGCTGTGTTATTTAAATAAGTTCTGGGGTTCCATTTAGAGGTATTTGGGGCTCATTTGAGCCTTAAGATATGTAGATATATGACAAACTTCCTGTGGACATTTAGGAGACTTTGCAAACTACATTTCCCATGATTCCTCTTGTAAAAATGAAGGCAGACAGGAAGTATGATGATGTAAGAGAATGATATAAGACTCCTGGGGTCATTGGAGGTGGGGTCTTTGCTACGTGAGCACGCTCTCTGGGAGACATAGAAAAGATTAGGTAATGTACTGAACGTAAAGGCTGAGGTGGCAATTTGAAATTTTTACAAGCACATGGTTGATTTTATTTTACCAACATGGGCCTAAATAAAATATTAGTTATCCTCATAATATAAGCCTTGATCATTTTTTACAAACAACAGTTTGGCCAATCATGTGGGTAACATAACTCTCAATTTTTCAGATAGCCTACCAAACAATCTGAAAGCATTTAGAATCCTCTCCAGAGCTATAGACATGCTTTGACTGCTTTGCTCAGCTCTTTTGAGCAATTTTTTAAAAGGAAAAACAGCTTTAAATGCTGTTTTTTTTTATAGCATTTTGTTAAGCTGTTTTAGCCAGTTTCAGCTGATTCCACCTGATCCTCCTTGGCCTGGTCTTTATTTTTGCTAATTGTTCCTGTTGGCCACCACTGTTCTTGACTTGTACCCACTTCTGATTTTCCTACCCGATGTTGACCCCTCGAATGCTAGTTCTGACTCCTAATTTTCCTACCTGCTTCTGCTGCTGCTGACCTCCCATCTACTCCCAAGTTTGATTTCTGCTTCTGCTGATCCTGCATGCTGCAGACTCCTGAGTCCCCGGCCATTTTGAGTTCAATCCCAGAGACTGCTTCAGCTGCTGCCGCTTCAGACTTGGAAAGTATGCAAAGACCTTTTTTCTCTCATTTCACACATCTGGGACTTTACCAGGAGTGTTTTCTCATAGAAATTAATGACTTTTAACCTGAAAGGAACTTTTACTCCAATTGCCCTTCACGCGGTTCTTTAGGCACCCCATCCCCACAAGCCCTTCACATGGATCTCCAGACCTAAGCTTTTCCCTAGTTAGGCTAGCATTTACTCTTCAAACTGGCCACATGGCCTATTTCAAAACTCAGGAGAAGAAATTCACCCCCATACCTGCTCAGGACTTTGAACTTTGAAACCCTTATGCTCAGAGCAGAGCTTGATTAGAATTACCTTGAATTGAACCAGAGGTGGACTTTAAAACCTCAGGACTGAATGGGTTTGATTTCTGTTTTTAAAAGACTCTGTATCTTACTGTATTTTGCTGATTAGTTTTGTGAATTAATTTTTTGGGGTTTTTTTGTTGATTTTTCCAATGCACTGAATCAGTTTAAGCTAATGAAGTTTTGGCTGCTAGATTAATTCTGTTTATGATTTTATCGTAACTCCCAAATAGTGAACAAATCTATTAGAACTAGTAATTTTTTTTTTACTGTATAGCTTGTTATCTGTTACTCATATTGTATTTCCTAATTTCTTTAAGGTTTCATTTTTTTACTGTATCAAAATAATGCTGTTCTCTGTACCATTTATGAACATCTTACACATTTTAAACTTGTAAATTGTCTTATTTATACTGGATTTGCCATCTGAACTATAGGAGCACATGTCGTAAGTTTTTATTCTATCTTGATAATTGTGTACAACCTTAGAGATTTTGATGCCTTGAGAATTTAAATCTAAATTTTGTGAGAGATCTTTAAAATTGACTTTAGATCCTAGTCCCTTCTGTATGAATGATGAGGTTTTTATTTATTTATTTTAAAGAATTGTTGTCTTAAAGGATAAGATTTTATATATTTTATTATGAAGAATTGTTGTCTTATATAACTTTTCTTTTTCAACAGGAAGCCAAGAGAGCTCCGCTATACTTGTGTTAGTTTCTATGTTTTAGCCTGCTTTTCTATCAGAAGGATCTAGAATTCTTAAGGATAATTTAGACACAGAAGGTTGTTTTTTTTAAAATCAGATTTCTTTTTTAGACTCTGCCCCACAATTGCTATGGAGGCAGTAACAGAGTTTGTTGAGAAGATATCTTAGCAAAGGTTTGAATTTGTAACAAGTATATGATTTTTTAAACATCATAGCAAGTGATTATAATAATGGGTTGTTTACTATTGTCTTTAAATGTGTTATTAGAAATTATGGTACTTTATTTGAATGTGCATTGTGAATCTACTATTTTGTAAAATCCATTTACACTCACAGTTCATGCAAAAGCTTAACAGGAAATGAATCTCATTTTGGGGTAAAAAAAAACCTTCACTAGTTCTAAGCTATTTATTTATTTTTTTAAGCATTTATTAATATTTATTTTTTTTGAAAAGTTAACATGGTTACATAATTCATGCTCTTACTTTCCCCTTCACCTCCCAACTTCCCCCTTAACCCCATGGCCAATGTGTATTTCCACTGGTTTTAGCATGTGTCATTGATCAAGACCTATTTCCAAATTGTTGATAGTTGCATTGGTGTGATAGTTTCAAGTCCACATCCTTAATCATGTCCACCCTGACCCATGCGTTCAAGCAGTTGTTTTTCTTATATGTTTCCTCTCCTGCAGTTCTTCCTCTGAATGTAGGTAGCTTTCTTTACCATAAATCCCTCAGAGCTGTCCTGGGTCATTGCATTGCTGCTGGTACAGAAGCCCATTACATTCTATTTTACCACAGTATATCAGTCTATGTGTACAATGTTCTTCTGGCTCTGCTCCTTTCCCTCTGCATCAGTTCCTGGAGGTCTCTCCAGTTCGCCTGGAACTCTTCCAGTTTATTATTCCTTTTAGCACAATAGTATTCCATCACCAGTATATACCACAGTTTGTTCAGCCATTCCCCAATTGAAGGACATACCCTCCTTTTCCAGTTTTTTGCCACCACAAAAAGCACAGCTATAAATATTTTCGTGCAAGTCTCTTTATCTATGATCTCTTTGGGGTACAAACCCAACAATGGTATGGCTGGATCAAAGGGCAGGCATTCTTTTATAGCCCTTTGAGCATGATTCCAAATTGCCAGCCAGAATGGCTGGATCAGTTCACAGCTCCACCAGCAATGCATTAATGTCCCAATTTTGCGACATCCCCTCCAGCATTCATTACTCTCCCCTTCTTTCATTTTAGCCAATCTGCTAGGTGTGAGGTGATACCTCAGAGTTCTTTTGATTTGCTTTTCTCTAATTATTAGAGATTTAGAACACTTTCTCATGTGGTTATTGATACTTTTGATTTCTTTATCTGAAAAGTACCTACCTTATAACTTATCATTCTTTGTACTTTTTCTTCACTTTTTAGCATTGTATTGATTCTTAACAAATTACTCTGATTGACTGATAATTCAAGTACTTTGGATCCTACCCACTTTAAAAAATATTATCTTTTTAAAATCACTAATCCATTTTTTTAACTTTTAACATTTTAAAGAAATGAAAAAATATATCTTATGAGCTAATTTGTCAAATGTATTGTCTATTTCTACATTGAGAGTTCCCTACATGAATAAAAATCACAGATCTAACCAAGAAGATAAATTGCACTGAAAAGTTAACTGTTTATTTCATTTTCTTTCATAGCAAACGCATAAGGTCCGATGAATGACCTCAGAGATTTGACTGTGATTATTCTCCTGAAATGGAGTACTTCATAGGTAACCTTTGTTATTCCATCAACAAACCTGCATTCAATTAATTAACATGCAAAGTCTTGACTTTAGACAGATGTAATGGTTGCAAGTCTCAGGTGCCCTTGATTTACTGAATATTGCAATTGATGTGGGAGGTTCTGGTCTCATTAACTTAAGCCATACTGTAGTCGGATAATTTCATGCACAAAATTACATGACAATTCCTAAAACAAAAAGATTGTGTTTATTTTCTTTGTAATGAAAACCACTTTCTCAAAAATGAGTTGGAAAACCTTGGCTGCTTTTTATGTTTGAAAGAAACTATATTCAGGTTTTATATTGTTAAGTATTTGCTAGAGAAAAAAAATTGTTACTTGCATTCTAGTTTAAAATATACAGCATAGATGTATTTTTCTTAATTTGTATTTTAAAATATCTTGTTTAATTAATATTAAAATAGTTATTTACTAAGAGCCATGACAGAATTATTCCTTCCCTTAATTACATTTAAAAAGCAAAATTATTCATTATGTTATCTTAGTAATATGCTTATATATCATGTGATGGCTAATCTAGTTATTTAATGTTAGAAAATATAGGAAACCCCATTATCAATAAATCAGTTAATTAACAAGCATTTGGTTAGTGCTTAGTAAGTGGCAGATCCAGTGTTATACACTAGGGACTTAAAGGCAAAAATGAGACAATTCCCTCCTTCAAAGTTATAGTTAAAAGATGAAGAAAAATGTACACCTACATAAGAACATATAAAACAAATAAACAAATACAATTTTTTTGACAAAGGGAAGTCACCAGTAGCTATGGATATCAGGAAAGGCCTCATATAAAAAATTATATTTGAACTTACATCTTAAGTAAGTTAGGAATTCTATGAGGTGAAGGTAAGGAAGGAGTAAAATAAAGATTTGAGAAAGAAAATATGTAAAGGAACAAAATAAAAAGGTCTAATTTCATGTGTAAAGAAAGTGAAGAACGCCACTTTAGTAGAGCCAAAAGATGTGAGGAAAGGAGTAATATATAATTAGGAAACCAGAATTCATTCAGGGTATACTATATATCAGATAATGAGCTAGAATATGATATACAAAGACAATAATAAAATACTCTCTGCTGTCCAGGAACTTACATTCTTTTGGGAAGAAATAGGAAGAAAAGTTCATTTATGTGAGCCATTAAGTATTGTAAAGAGAATAATTCATAATGAGGATCAGAAGATAAATACAGTTTGTTGGTGTTGGTAAAAGCCAAAGTTTATGTTTTATACAAGAAAAAATAGGAAACCATTATGTTTTATTGATTAGAAATTTCATATGGTTAAACCCGAGCTTAAGGAAAATCACTTTGGAAGCTGAGTTGAGTGTGAATTTGAGAGGAGACAGTTGAGATAGAAAAATAAATTAGGAGGCCACATTGGAATATTCCAGTAGAGGGGTAATGAGGTCCATAATTAAGATGAGAGATGTTGAATAGTAATAACAAGTTAGATGTGAGAGATAGAGGTAAAAGGAGTAATATCTGAGAACTGATTACACATAAAGGATGAGGGTGAATTAGGAATCAAATATAATATTGAATTTATAAATCTAGGAAATTAGAAATATAGATTTTAGAAAGAGGTGTGATTGGAAAAAAATGAGTTCTTCTTTGGTATGTTGAGTTTAAGATATTTAAGTGATAATTTGTTTAAAAACTCTAATAAATAGATAGCTGGTAAGGTAGTACTATGTCTAAGGAGAGGGACTAGGGTTTGCAATATAGGTATCGGATTCATTTGCACAGAGATAGATACATATATGGAACCTAATAAGATCATGAAGTGAGACTGCTGGAGGGGGGGAGGGAGGAAGAGAGAGAGAGAGAGAGAGAGAGAGAGAGAGAGAGAGAGAGAGAGAGAGAGAGAGAGAGAGAGAGAGTGTATTCAGGATTACTCACAACAGATTTATGCTTTGCTCACAATTAGGTGCATGATATGAATTATGGCTTAGCAAAGGAGACTGTGCAGAGTCAGGTAGATAAAAGGAGAACCAAAAAACCTCAAAAGAGAGATTGTTCAAGAAGAGATAGTGATCAATAATGCTTGTAGTATGGGAATAAAGCAAGTGGATGGGGTTTATGGGTCCCTAGGTCAGTAGGTGGGAAAGGAGGGTGTGTATTATTTAAAATTACTGGGGTTCGATTTGGAAGTATTGAGCCTCAAGATATGTAGTGTTTAACAAACTTCCTGTGGACATGTGGGGGACCTTGGAACTACATTTTCCGTGGTGCAATGGGTTTCCTGTTTTGGATGACGTCTTGAAGGTAAAGGACATCTTTAAATATTGGGAAGTCGCTTGGAACTTCCTCTTGGCTACCTGAGCAGGCTTGCTGGCCTACTAGACAGAGAAGATGGAAGAAGATAGGGATTGGCGGGCATTTTGAATAGATTTTTTTACAGGCATGTGGTCGATTTCTTTCTATCAGCATGGCTTTAATTAAAATACTATTTTCCCTCATAAATTCAGCCTTCATCATTTTTAAAAATAACAGTTTGGAAACCATGAAGGGATTTCAGACTCTCAATTTTTCAGATAGCCTACCTAGAGCATTTAGAGTCCTCTCAAAAGCAATAGCCATGCTTTCTTTTTGGCCATCTTGCTCAGCACTTTTGAGCAATTTTTTTCTAAAAAGGAGAGTGGCTTTGCTCACCATGTTTTCGCTAAAAGACCCTGCCAGCTACTGAGCCCAATACACCTTGGGGGGTCAGAGAAGCCACTTCTGGTTTCTGACCTTAACCCTAAAAGCCAGTGCCCTGCCAATGCCTCTGCCTCTGATTCCTACTAAAATTCCAACTGATCCTGACTCGCTGGTACTGCTTGTCCCATTCTGATACCCGCTGATCCCTAGCCCCTCCAGTACAGAACCCCTCTCCGCAGCTTCTCCTGATCTCTGCCAAATCCTGAGCCCCAACAGTGCTGACCCCCAGCTGCCGCTTCCAATACTGCCTTGCCTGACTTGCCACCGCTCCAGAGACTGCTGACTGCCACCTAAGATTTGGGAAGTATTGCTCCCCCTTACCTCCCCAACCCCACCCCACCCCCTTCTCTTGGAAATGGCTTTTAACCTGAAAAGACACTTTCACCCCAAATATCACCCTCCACATGGCATCCCCCTCCACCCACAATCTCTCCAGGTGGGTTTTCCTGAAAACTAACCTGTCTTTTTCCAGCCCCTACCCCAGGCTTCCACATGAGCACTAGAGTTTACTCTTCATCGGGCCTCATGGCCTATTTCAAACTTTCTTTCGATTATTTCAAACTTGAAACTTGGAAAGAAATTCACCCCCATACCTGCTCAGAACTTTGAACTTTGAAATCCCTTAAACTCAGAGCAGAGACTGGTTGGTTATAAGGACTTTGAATTGAACTAGGGGTTGACTTTTAGACCTCAGAACTGAATGTGTTTTATTCTTACTGTATTTTGCTGATTGGTTTTGGGAATTAATTTTGTTGTTTTTTGTTGATTTTCCTATTGCACTGACTCATTTTAAGCTAATGAAGTTTTGGCTGCTATATTAATTTTGTTTATGATTTTATTGTAACTCCCGAATAATGAAAAATCTATTAGAAGAGGTAAAAGTTTTTTTTTTTTCTGTATAGTTTTTGTCTGGTACTCATATTGTATTTCCTAATTTATTTAAGGTTTCATTTTTTACTGTATCAAAATAATGCTGTTATATGTAACCATTTATGAACATCTTACACATTTTAAAGTTGTAAATTGTCATGTCATAAGTTTTTATTCTATGTTGATAAATCGGGAGATTTTGATGCCTTGAGATTTAAATTGTAATTCTGTGAGAGGTCTTTTAAATTTTACTTTAGATCCTAGTCCCTTCTGTATGAATGATAAGGTTTTTATGTATTTAGTTTAAAGAATTGTTGTCTTAAAGGATAAGCTTTTTTTAAATTTTTTAATCATTTATTAATATTCATTTTTAACATGGTTGCATGATTCATGCTCCTACTTTCCTCTTCACCCCCCAGACTCCCCCCACCCATGGCCGATGCACATTTCCACTGGTTTTATCATGTGTCCTTGTTCAAGAGCTATTTCCAAATTGTTGTTAGTTGCATTGGTGTGGTAGTGTCAAGTCCACATCCCCAATCATGTCCTCCTCAACCCATGCATTCAAGCATTTCTTTTTCTTATATGTTTCCTCTCCTGTAGTCCTTCCTCTGAATGTGGGCCGTGTTCTTTACCATAAATCCCTCAGAGTTGTCCTGTGTCATTGCATTGCTGCTGGTACAGAGGTCCATTGCATTCGATTTTACCACAGTATATCAGTCTCTATGTACAGTGTTCTTCTGGCCATGCTCCTTTCGCTCTGCATCAATTCCTGGAGGTCTTTCCAGTTCACATGGAACTCCTCTAGTTTATTATTCCTTTGAGCACAATAGTATTTCATCACCAGCATATACCACAATTTGTTCAGCCATTCCCCAATTGAAGGGCATATTCTCCTTTTCCAGGTCTTTGCCACCACAAAAAGCACAGCTATAAATATTTTCATACAAGTCTGTTTATCTATGATCTCTTTTGGGGTACAAACCCAACAATGGTATGGCTGGATCAAAGGGCAGGCATTCTTTTATAGCCCTTTGAGCTTAGTTCCAAATGGCCAGCCAGAATGGTTGGATCAGTTCACAGCTCCACCAGCAATGCATTAATGTCCCAATTTTGCCACATCCCCTCCAACTTTCATTACTCTCCCCTTCTTTCATTTTAGCCAATCTGCTAGGTGTGAGGTGATACCTCAGAGTTCTTTTGATTTGCATTTCTCTAATTATTAGAGATTTAGAACACTTTCTCATGTGCTTATTAATACTTTTGATTTATCTGAAAATTGTCTATTCATGTCTCTTGCCCATTTATCAATTGGGGAATGGCTTGATTTTTATACAATTGATTTAACTACTTGTTAATTTGAGTAATTAGACCCCTGTCAGAGTTTTTTGTTATAAAGATTTTTTCCCAATTTGTTGTTTCCCTTCTGATTTTGACTACATTGTCTTTGTTTGTACAAAAGCTTTTAAGTTTAATATAATCAAAACCATTTAATTTACATTTTGTAATTTTCTCTAACTCTAGCTTGGTTTTAAAATCTTTCCTTTCCCAGAGATCTGACAGGTATACTATTTTGTGTTCACTTAACTTATTTATAGTTTCCTTCTTTATATTCAAGTCATTCACCCATTCTGAATTTATCTTGGTGTAGGGTGTGAGATGTTGATCTAGACCTAATCTCTCCCATATTGTTTTCCAAATTTCCCAGCAGTTTTTGTCAAATAGTGGATTCATGTCCCCAAAGTTGGGCTCTTTGGGTTTATCATACACTGTCTTGCTAATGTCATTAACCCCAAGTCTATTCCACTGATCCTCCCTTCTATCTCTTAGCCAGTATAATATTGCTTTGATGACTGCTGCTTTATATTATAGTTTAATATCTGGTACTGCTAGGCCCCCTTCCTTCACATTTTTTTTTCATTATTTCCCTTGATATTCTTGATCTTTTGTTATTCCAAATGAAATTTGTTATAGTTTTTCCTAATTCTGTAAAGAAGTTTTTTGGCAATTTGATAGGTATGGTGCTAAATAGGTATATTAAATTGGGTAGGATGGTCATTTTTATTATATTAGCTCATCCTACCCATGAGCAATCAATGGCTTTCCAATTGTTGAGATCCAGTTTCATTTGTCTGGAAAGTGTTTTGTAGTTGTTTCTGTATAATTGCTGTGTTTGTTTTGGTAGATAGATTCCCAAGTATTTTGTATTGTCTAGGGTGATTTTAAATGGTGTTTCTCTTTCTGCCTCTTGCTGCTCTAATGTGTTGGAAATATATAGAAATGCTGATGATTTATGTGCATTTATTTTGTATCCTACAACTTTTAAGTTGTTGATTATTTCTACCAGCTTCTTGTTTGATTCTTTAGGATTTTTTAAGTAGACAATCAAATTATCTGCAAAGAGTGATAGCTTTGTCTCCTCATTGCCTATTTTGATACCTTCAATTTCTTTTTCTTCTCTAATTAATATTGCTAGTGTTTCTAGTACTATGTTGAATAATAGAGGTGATAATGGGCATCCTTGTTTCACTCCTGATCTTATTGGGAAGGCTTCTAATTTATCCCCATTGCATATGATGTTTGTTGATGGTTTTAGGTATATACTGTTTATTATTTTTAGGAAAGGTCCTTCTATTCCTATACTTTCCAGTGTTTTCAATAGGAATGGATGCTGTATTTTGTCAAAAGCTTTTTCAGCATCTATTGAGATAATCATGTGATTTTTGTTTGTTAGACTGTTGATATGGTCAATTATGTGGATGGTTTTCCTAATGTTGAACCATCCTTGCATTCCTGGTATAAATCCCACCTGATCATGGTGGATGATCTTCTTAATTACTTGCTGGAGTCTCTTTGCTAATATTCTATTTAAGATTTTTGCTTCTATGTTCATTAGGGACATTGGTCTATAGTTTTCTTTTTCTGTTTTTGATCTACCTAGGTTTGGAATCAGTACCATATTTGTGTCATAAAAGGAATTTGGTAGCACTCCTTCTTTGCTTATCATATCAAATAATTTGTATAGTACTGGGATTAGTTGCTCTTTGAATGTCTGATAGAAATCACTTGTAAATCCATCAGGCCCTGGTGATTTTTCCTTAGGGAGTTCTTTGATGGCTTTTTCAATTTCTTTTTCTGATATGGGATTATTTAGGTATTCTATTTCTTCTGCTGTTAATCTAGGCAATTTATATTTTTGTAAATATTCATCCATATCTTCTAAATTGTTATATTTGTTGCCTTACAATTGGGCAAAATAGCTTTTAATGATTATCTTAATTTCCCCTTCATTAGATGTGAGATCTCCCTTTTCATCTTTGATACTGTCAATTTGGTTTTCTTCTTTCCTTTTTTTTTATTAGATTGACCAGTACTTTGTCTATTTTATCTGTTTTTTTCAAAATACCAGCTTCTAGTCTTATTTATTAATTCAATAGTTCTTTTACTTTTGATTTTATTAATTTCTCCCTTAATTTTTAGTATTTCTAATTTAGTTTTCATCTGTGGGTTTTTAATTTGCTCACTTTCTAATTTTTTGAGTTGCATGCCCAATTCATTGATCTCTGCCCTCCTTAATTTGTTAATATATTCACTCAAGGATATAAATTTCCCCCTGAGTACTGCCTTGGCTGCATCCCACAGAGTTTGGTAGGACGTCTTATCATTGTCATTCTCTTCAATGAAATTGTTGATTGTTTCTATGATTTCTTCTTTGACAATTTGATTTTGAGGAATCATATTGTTTAATTTCCAATAGGTTTTTGATTTGCCTGTGCAAGTGCCCTTACTAATTATTATTTTTATTGCATTATGATCTGAGAAGGCTACATTTATTATATCTGCTCTTTTGCATTAGTTTGCAATGATTCTATGCCCTATTAAATGGTCAATCTTTGTGAATGTACCATGTGCAGCTGAGAAGAAGGTGTATTCCTTTTTGTCCCTATTTATTTTTCTCCACATATCAATTAAATCTAATTTTTCTAGGACTTCATTCACCTCTCTTACCTCTTTCTCATTTATATTTTGGTTTGATTTATCTAGATCTGAAAGAGGAATATTTAGATCTCCCACTATTATCGTTTTACTATCTATTTCCTTCTTGAGCTCTGCCAGTTTCTCCTTTATGAATTTGGATGCCATGCCACTTGGTGCATATATATTGAGCAGTGTTATTTCCTCATTGTTTATACTGCCTTTAATCAGGATGTAATGACCTTCCCTATCTTTTTTAATCATATCTATTTTTACTTTGGCTTTGTCAGAAATCATAATAGCCACTCCTGCCTTCTTTTTCTCATTTGATGACCAAAAGATTTTGCTCAAGCCCTTAACCTTAAACTTCTGTATGTCTACCCGTCTCATATGTGTTTCTTGTAGACAACATATGGTAGGATTTTGGTTTCTGATCCACTCTGCTATTTGCTTCCATTTTATGAGCAACTTCATCCCATTTACATTCAGAGTTACAATTATCAGTTGTGCATTCACTGACATATTTGTATCCTCCCCTAATCCCACTACTTCTTCTTACACTATTTTCTTTTAAACCAGTGGTTTGCTTTGAGCCCATATCCCTTATCCCCTCCCTTGATTAACTTCCCTTTCTACCCCCTCCTTTGTTATTCCCCTCTTTTCATTTTTAAAGGCCTAATGAATTTCCTCTCCCTTCTTCTCCCCTCCCTTTTTTGACCTCCCCACTTCCCTGCTCCCTTTGGTTTATCCCTTCTGACTTTCTCAGTAGGGTTAGATAGAGTTTTTTATCCCAATGGATAATATAGCTACTCTTCCCTCCCAGGGTTGATTACACTGAGAGTAAGGTTTAAATATTACCTCTTAATTCTCTCTTCCTCTCCTTCTTATAATAGTATTTATCCCCTTACCTTCCCAGGCCCTCTTTGTGTGTAATAGAATATTTTATTTTTCTTATTCACTCAAGTTTCTCTTGGTGTCCCCTGCTATTCAACCCCCTCTTTCCCACCTCCCATATCATCTTACACCAGTTAGTATTCCACCCTCTCCTTATGAATTATTCTTTTCATTGCTGTAATAGTGTATGTTATAATAGTGAATAGAGTTCACTACAGAGAATTATACATAGCATTTCTCCACATAGGAATACAGATAATTAGATCTTATTGAAGCCCTTAAAGAGTCAAATTTAAAAAATTATGAGTTTTCTTTCTTTCCCCTCTGTTTCTTATTTACCTTTTCATGTTTCTCTTGATTTTTGTAGTTGGATATCAAACTTTCCATTTAGTCCTGGTCTCTTTTGTGCAAATACTTGGGAATCTTCAATTTTTTGGAATGCCCATACTTTCCCCTGGAAGTATATAGTCAGTTTTGATTGGTAGTTGATCCGTGGTTGAAGTTCCAGCTCTGTTGCCTTTCTGAATATCATATTCCAATCCTTGCGGTCTTTTAGTGTGGAGGCTGCCAGATCCTGTGTGATCCTGATTGGTGCTCCTTGATATTTGAATTGTCTCTTTCTGGCTTCTTGTAAGATTTTTTTCTTTTACTTGAAAGCTCTTGAATTTGGCTATTATATTCCTGGGTGTTGACTTTTCTGGGTCCAGTGTAGAGGGTGATCTATGGATCCTTTCAATGTCTATATTGCCCTCTTGTTGTAGAACTTCAGGGCAATTTTGCTGAATAATTTCTTTTAGTATGGAGTCCAAGTTTTTATTAATTTCTGCTTTTTCTGGAAGACCAATGATTCTCAGATTGCCTCTTCTAGACCCGTTTTCTTGGGCTGTCACTTTCTCATTGAAATATTTCATGTTTCCTTCTATTTTATCAGTCTTTTGACTTTGTTTTATTTGTTCTTGTTGTCTTGAGAGATCATTGGCTTCTAATTGCTCAATTCTAGACTTAAGGGACTGGTTTTCCTTTTCAATCTGGTCATTTTTGGTGTTCAATTTGCTTATCAGTTCATTTGATTTCTGAGCCTCACTTTCCAATTGCAAAATTCTGCTTTTTAAACTGTTATTTTCTTGCCAGATATCTTCCATCTTCCTCAACATCTCAGTTTTGAACTCTTTAATATCTTGTGACCAGTTTTCATTGTTTTGGGAAGGTTTGGATATGATTACTTGTTTGCCCTCCTCTGTTGTCTGGATTTTCTCTGTGTAAAAGTTCTTCTTGATAATCTTTCTCTTCTGGGGTTCTCGGCTTGCCATTGTTAGCCCTGCCCCTTCTCAGCTTTGTCTTCACACTCAGGGTCTGTCTGGGCTTTCTAGGCTCCTGAGGCCTCAGATCTCTTTGTTCTCAGGGTCGAGCCTCCTGGTTGTCCCTGGTCTGCCCTTCTGCCAAGGTTCCTCCAGCAGTCTCAGGAGCTGCTTCCACAGCCGAGTTCTCATCTGCACAGGGTCCCCATTTGAGGTCCTAGCCTGTGCTCAAGATCTTTGTCCATGCCTAGGGCAATGTCGTCACCTGAGCCAGCTCTCAGGGAAGTCTGTGCGAGTTCTTTACCCACTTTGGGTCCTAAGTCTTGCTGCTCTCAGGAACAAGCCCTGGAGCTGCCAGTGACTTATTGGGTGCCCCAAACCTGCTTTCACTCTTGTGTGTTGGTCTCTGTGCTGTACGTGGTGTGTGATGTGGGGGAGGGGCTTCTTCCTCCCGCTTTTTAGTGAGAGCTGTTTCACCCCTTTATAGCATGGAAATGCCCCGATTCCAGATACCTTCAATGCTGTGCCCTGTTGTGAGGTCCCATCGTTCGTTTGGATTCGTTTTTATGTCCCCTTGAGGAGTCCTGTATGCTTCAGTTAGGAGAGATCAAGCAGCTGCTCCTTACTCTGCCGCCATCTTAACCAGAAGTCTCTTAAAGGATAATCTTTTATGTATTTTATTGTGAAGAATTGTTGTCCTATATTTTTTTAACAGGAAGCCAGAAGAGCTTCTGTACGCATGATGTTAGTCTCTATGATTTAGCCTGCTTTTATCATAAGGATCTAGAATTCTTAAGGATAATTTAGACCCACAAGTTTTTTTTAATCAGATTTTTCCCACAATTGCTATGGAGGCAGTAACAGGGTTTGTTGAGAAGATATCTTAGCCAACGTTTGAATTTGTAACAAGTATATGATTTTTTAAAACATCATAGCAATTGATTATAATAATGGGTTGTTTATTATTGTTTTAAAATGTGTTATTAGAAATTATGGTACTCTATTTGAATGTGCATTGCTTTTTGTAAAATCCATTTATACTCACAGCGCATGCAAATGCTTAACAGAAAATGAATCTCATTTTTGGGTAAAAAACCCTTCACTACTTCTAAGCTATTTATTTTTTTTATTTTAAAACATTTTATTTTTTCTTCCTTACACATATGCAATGCAATATGTATTCTTTTCCCATCTTTTTGTTATCCTTGAGAGCATTGCATTTTTCCCTGAAATTTTAATTTCCTCATTGCCTTTCACTTTAAATTTTTTTAATTAGATTTTTTTCCTTTTTTCTCATCTGGTACTAGAAGTACATATATAATCATTATTTATCCTTTTTTTTATTTTACAGTGGTATAAGCTTAATGCAAATATATATTTGCTATGTTATTAATGCATATCTGAAAAGCCTGAGACTATGTTAACCTGCCAATTATTGGTAAATATTATGGGACTGTGATTTAATGTCTCTCTGTCTGATTCCAGGAGAAGTGCTAAAAGAGCCACGAGGTCATGGAGACTGACTGAGAGTCTGCAAAGTGTCAAGGAGAAAAAGACCATTCAGATCATGGATTGTTGATGTTCTATGCCAACACTGAAGGGCTTGAAACTGGAGTTTGTGTTTTTGGAGTCACAGTCTTTTCTAACATTTCAGAGGACAAGGGTTCCCTTTAACTTAGATTCCTAGTAAAACACCTAAGATTGGCTATTATTGGCTCATTCCCTGAGAAGGTGCAGGGAAAATCAGACCAGAAAGAGACATTCCCCTTATTTCTCTTATATATGGAGAGAATGGAAATTTTCTATAGTCCTGGCCCTGAATGGGTAATTGCAAACTGCTTAAATCACTTTAATTGGGCCTTGATTCAAAGGCCTGTTATAAGTTTAATTTTCCTTACATTTTTTTGCACATTTTAGATTTCATTATTCTTTTTTTAAAATTATTTCTTTTGCCAATTCATTTCATACAACCCTGTGACTCAGCCATGCATCATTAGCTGACCTGAAGTACCCTCTTCAGGGGAGTAATGTGTTATTTAAAATTTTCCTCGGGGGGGGGTGTGTGTTAAGTTTTTATAATCATATTATCTGAATTATAATCTATAATGCAAGTTAATTTTTAACTCCTTTAGGAGTAATCTCAGGGGGGTAATGTATAATTCTCAGAAGAAAATGTATGTGTTATAATCTATAATGTAAAATTTAAATTCTTTGAGAGTAATTTTGGGATAAGGATTGTGCCATCTCCCCACACCATGAAGATGGCTGAAGAGCCTTCACTGAATTATGAAGATCCAAATTTGAACTTTGGTGTGCAGTTGATTTGAACTATGGGGAATTGAATGAGTTGAATGCATTTGTTTTGAATGTACACTCTTATCCCAATAGGGGACTGCCCCAAATTGGCTTTTTGTCAATGTGGCTAGCTTTTATCCTCTTTTCTTTTGGTTTTAAGATCCACTGAAAAAGACCAGTCTTTTTCACCGGATCTCAGGGGAGTAATGTATTATTTAAAATTACTGGGGTTCTATTTGGAAGTATTGAGCCTCAAGATATGTAGTGTTTGACAAACTTCCTGTGGACATGTGGGGGACCTTGGAACTACATTTCCCGTGTTCCAATGGGTTTCCTGTTTTGGATGACGTTTGAAAGGTAAAGGATGTCTTTAAATATTGGGAAGTCACTTTGAACTTCCTCTTGGCTACCTGAGCAGGCTTGTTGGCGTACAAGACAGACAAGATGGAAGAAGATAGGGACTGGTAGGCATTTTGAATAAATTTTTTACAGGCATGTGGTCAATTTCTTTCTATCAGCATGGCTTTAATTAAAATACTATTTTCCCTCATAAATTCAGCCTTCATCATTTTTAAAAATAACAGGTGCAATAGTGGAGGTAGTAGATTGAAGTGGTAGGAGAGATGTAAGAGAACAACTGAGATTAGGGAAATATAAGATGATGAAATATAAGAGCAGCAATGGGAGAGGATGAGGTAGTTGGGCAGGCAGCTGCAACAGGGAGAAACAGACTGGGTACACAGGCTCGAAACAGAGGACACTGAAGGGAAACAGGCTAAATCCTTTCAAGTAGGAAGAGCACTTCTACAGACAAAAGATTAGGGCCAGTCATAAATGGTTTGAAACTAACTAGAGGGCTTTCTAGTCAGTTTCTCAGGTTCACAGAGACAGAGTCCCAAGGCTCTTCCCTCTCTGTGAAATGTTATGATTAAAAATGATAAAGACTGATATAAATATAGAAATTAGTATTTTAATTAAAGCCATGGGCATCCTGGTATAATATATATAAGACCGCACCTATCTTTTATATTTACCGCCGGAGACCATTCTCTCTCCCACTCGCCAGTCAGCTCTTCAGGAAGACCAAGAGACCTTACTTTTGGATCTCCTCCCATTTAAACTGTCCTATGTGTGGGGACGCAGGCATCCCCACGCCCAAAGAACCAGAAACCGGAAACCCGTTGGACCACGGGAAATGTAGTTTGATAGTTCCCACGTGTCCATAGAAAAGATATATATACTTTTAAATGGCATCTCCCAAATTCCAATTAACAGAAATAAAAGGGCTTCTCAGAGAAGTATAGCGATCACAACTTCCTCCAAGGTGGATGCCTCCAACTCCCCTCAGGACCCAAAGAGAAACTATTCCTTTCTCTCCTTATCCCTCTTTTATCATTCAACCAATGATTTAGCAAAAGTTTTGATTAAGTGAGAACAGTGTTTATTAAGTTTCAGGGTTGATTGTAAAGGACAGAGGGATACAAGGTTTCTCTAACAACTGCCTAGGGAGAAGCTCCAGGTGGGGGTGGGACACAGGAATGTGAGACTGAGATAGAGCCTGCTCTCACTCAGCCCCAGGAGGTTTTTTTGCATTTAAGATTAGGGAAGTTACACATAATGAATCAGGAGATAATTTGTATCAAGGGTAAGCCCTACTTGACTATGGGAAAAATGAAGTCTTCAAAGTTTGATTGCTACTACCCAAATCCACCCTTCTCCCAAACCCACAGGAAATTAGGAAAGGAAATGGGGATTGAAATAGGGAAGGTCAGGGAGATTCAGAGGAATTAGCTAAGCTACAAAATCTTAAAAGAAAAGGCACAGAATCAAGGCCAGGTTTTAGCCCAAAGACTGAGCTCAGTTGGCCCTTCTGCTCTGACTGAGCCTCCAGGATCAACTGCCTCTAGTCAGGGTTCTAAACCCTCTCAATTGCCAGAAATTCTGCAGTTAGCCTTTTGCAGGATTGATTGCACCTCTGTACTACATGCTACACCCTAGAGAACAGTCAAAGAGGATGAAATCTAAGAAAAGATCTGTAGACTATTCAAATATTGATTGTGATTTTGGAGATAGTTTTAATTGAATTATAAAATTGTAGATAAGTTTTCCATAGGATTAACGAGTGAGTCAGAAGAGAAGATGTGGAGAAATATGAATGATATTTCCTTGCAATTTGTATAAGAAAGGGAAGAGAGATACAGGAAAATACCTTGAGTGGGTGGTAGATTATAGTTAAAATTTCATAAGTTAGAGATTGACTTGAAAATAATTGAAATGACTATGTAAGGGACTAGTTGGGGGTCAGTGATGATGGAGGGAATAATGTATTAGAGAAGAGAAGAAATGAGATCAAAGGTAAATAGAAGGGATGGCCTTGGCCAATAAAAAAAATCACATTATTATGTTATAGCTAATAAATTGTTATAGCCAAACTGTTATGGGTGATAAATATTATTGGTGGAGGTCAATGAAGTTGCAGAGAGCTGTTTGGTAAACTATTTGGAGGAGATGCAGGGATAGGAATCAGGAGGTAGGAAATAGGAAATTATATCTATTAATCCTTATACTTAAATCTTAAAAACCCCAAATCCCATACTAAAAATCTATAAAGAACCCTACTTCTTTAACTGCCTTTCTTGACAGTTTCTTCTTGCCCACAAAGCCTACCTAAATTTGGCCTATTCTGTCTAACTTATATTAAATTTCACTATCTATCTTAAACTAATTAATCGATGAACATTATATTGATAATGAACTCCTTAAAGTAATATATGAAATCAAACTGTCAGAAATGACTCAGATTCTCTTCCCAGAGAAACTGACGCAGCTCTCCTGTCTCCAAAGTCAGAGGAGACAAGCCCCTCTGACAGCTTCTTCTCCCTCAAGAAACTGAGGAGAAAAGCTCCCAGTAAATCAGACTCTTTCTCAAACTCATATGTATATTTCAAACTCTCAAAAGTAACTGTCTCAAAAGTCACCATCAGATCTTGTCTGAGAGAATGACCCAGCAACCCTGCTCCCAAGGAAGTCAGAGAAATTAGACAGCCTTAACTGAATTTTTTTTTCTCTTTTATGGTTGGTCTTTTAAAGTGATGGAGCAGAAGAGCTATCTGCTCTGCCTCTTAAAGAGACAGAAGGAGATTTTATAACACTCCCAACCTGTCAGATACTGTCTCCTAAAGAAACAGTGGGAGATTAAGAAATTCCTATTAACAGTTAGAGTTCGGAAATGATGTGGCTTTTTCCCACATTCCCCAAAAAGTCCACCTCTCCTCTATTCTATATATACATCTACAAATACCTGATAATGTAAATTCAAATGGTGCGAGATTCTTGTACTAATTATCTTTGTATAACTTCCTTGTATTCAGAAAAGTACTCAACATAGAATGAGTACTTAAGAAATCGTTAAAATGGATCAAATATTTCTTAACATTATTAACATTTGGTTCATGAGGCAGAAGTTGCAAGATGAATCTATAAATTTCTCATTAGATGCTACAAAAAAGAAAAAAATACCCACACATATACAAATCAGCTGGAATAGTCTTATTATACCTGATAGTTAATCATGTTTGTATCTACGAGATTCTATAATGCCTTTGGTGGATAATAATGCAGATGTTATAAAGCAATATTAGTAGATATCAAACTGTAAACAAACCATTTACAGGAGTTTATCAATAGAGGCAAATTCATTAAGACTTGAAATATAACAATTTAAAGTTATGAATATAAATCAATTTGCTTGCAGCATCACCCTCATTAATAACGTATTGTAAAAGAAAACTCAATTGCATTTATAATGAAACTCCTTTAGATAGTCTCTAAGGAGACAATGGATGGACTGTCTCCACTGCTGAATTAAATGAGAAAAATATTCAATCCTGTATAATTATAAAACGCAATATAGAGGGCCAATTATCAAACTGAGAATAGTCATTTATTTAAGCAGATTTGTTTTTCTTCTTATCTAATGAGTATTTTATATATTAACCTTTTATTTTCTGCAGGCAAACTACGTGTTAAAATGTTAAGAAAGAAAGCAAAAGCCTTGGGGTTGAAGGGGTTTTTATTTTTTAAACCACTTTCCTAAAATTGTTCATGTAAATTGATCTGAGGGAAATTCACATGAAAAAGTTTGTATTTACTGACTTTTTATAGTTTCTTAAGTACATAAAATTTAAATCACAAAAATCTGCAATAAGCAAGGATAAAGGCCATAATGTTAGCTAAAATTTATATTGGCATACTTATCCTATTAAACAGGAAAAGAATTAGGAATAAGTTGTAATACTATTTTATAAGCAAGTATTTTTCAGTGAAGACCTTAATAGTCTTTAAAAATACAAAGAAAGTAGCACCTAAAAAGCAAACTAGGATTTTCCTCTTTTCTCTTTATCTCACTTTTCTCTTATATTCATACTATTTTACCAGTCTGGCAAAGTACTTGATTCCAAAAGAGAACAAATGAATTCATGACTTAACTATGATTTCAGAGAGGGGTGCATATATGAGGAATATAGAATAGAAACATCAAGAAGTCATTTATCACTTTCATATTTTTCATTCTTTTATTCCTTCCCACATGACTCCTCACTAAGTGCTTACCAACTTGTCATTGAGATTGGGACCTTGATATTCATACACAGCTGCTGAAATGAACCTTTCTTTAACAACTGTATCTCTTTCTTTCCCATCCACTATTTCTTGAAATCATTCAAAGCAATTAGTAGGAGGAATCAAACCTACTTGTCAAAAAATTTTCAATTGGTTCATTACATTTTGTTTGCTTTTCAAGTATATGAACTTTTATATTTTAATTATCTAGCACATACTATTTTCCCTTCAGCAATGCAATGTCTCCCCATTTTTCTTGTATTTAAATAACGGACACATATATGGTGAATCTCATATATAGACATGTAAGATTAAAATTAATACCCAATAACTCCAAGTATTATATTTTATGAAATTTATTAACACAAAGTAGAAGAAATAAAAGAACAAAAGTATGAAAATCTAAGAAAATAATGTGTGAGTAAAATTCTCTTGCTCTCACCCAACCTCCACAAACCGCGTTCAAGGGAAAAAGAAAACAAAACAAGAGAACAGAGCCACACTCAAAATATATCCTCCCTACATTAGCACGTAACATGAGAAGGAACATGGGAAGCTGGGAAAGAGAGTTCTGGGGAGCAAAATTCTAATTACACAGACATATACATAGAGATCAAAATATGAGTCTTATATATCTTTAATTATATCTGATTCAAATCACTAATATTGTTATGATGAATCATGTAATAGAGTAAATAACTACACATGTGATTGTTTTTTATTTTCTGTTGTTATATGCCTGTTTACTCTTGCCTTTTCCAGTAGTCAGATAGAGAAATCATGCTGTTGTCCTCAGGTATTTTTTCTCAGATGGTTCCTTCCTATCTTCCCACAATCCTTAGATTTCTTCAATTAAGATAAAATTAAATTAAACTTCCCACATATAATATACCTTCAATATTTACATTTTGCAGTAACAAAAAGATCATTGGATATGGAGTGAGAAAACCTGGATTTAAAATTTTTCCTTGTAACTCATTGAATTGTGTTACATCCTTTCTGAAACTCGTTTTTCTCATCTACAAAATAGGATAATAACGCTTGCCTGGTAAGGATAAAATACTCAAGTATCAGGATTATTATATTTTTTTATATTTTTAAACCCTTAACTTCTGTGTATTAGTTCCTTGGTGGAAGAGTGGTAAGGATAGGCAGTGGGGGTCAAGTGACTTGCCCAAGGTCACACAGCTGGGAAGTGTCTGAGGCCAGATTTGAACCTAGGACCTCCCGTCTCTAGGCCTGGCTCTCAATCCACTGAGCTACCCAGCTGCCCCAGTATCAGGATTATTTTGAAGCAACTACTTTGTAAACTCTTCAGACCCATTTAAATGGGAAATCTAGTTATATGCCTATCCATCTCATAATTCTCCTTCATATTCAAATTTCTTTTAAAATATCTCACAATTTTTAAGAACTTAAAAGTTTTAAAAGCTTCTTATTTTAATAATTTCATGCAACTCTTAATAACTATTTTACAGATGGAAAAAATGATGCTCAGAGAGGTCAAGTGATTTCTCTGTAGACATATGGCTAATCAGGTGTCAGAACTTGAGTTGGAACCTCTCTCCTTTGTCTGGGCTGAACCTTTTTTCTATCAGACCACAGTATTTATTAAATTCCCCATTTTCTAATTATTATGTTGCACTCTAGTTTCCTAATCAATACTATACTAAACTTTTATGCAAGAAATTTAATGACTAATTATAATGGCATTGTCAGGGAATGATTGAATCATAGACATTGATTTAGAATTGGCAATAATGGCCACGTATCTACTTCCATTCTTTAGTAACACTGCATACAGTGAGTGTTCAGCCAGGAATACCACTTCTGGTGTGAGGGCTTCCTGAGCCATTTCAGAGCTGCATATCCAGCTTCGGTGTCCACCTGGCACTCAATTTTCTATTTTGGCTCCAAGAAGCTGTAGTATGTACAGTGGCCACATCCTGACAAAACTATCTTGTTAGACAAGCTAAACCAGTTGCAGGTAATTGACAGGACTCAAACCCATCAGTGAGTTAGGGAGATGTCTACCGCAAGCATATGAAGCCTTCCCCTTGTGGAATGGGCAGATGATAACAATTTATTCCAATGGCCATGAAGGCAATGAAAGCAGATAGGCACTGTGAAGTGCTTAGAGTTTGGTCAGACAAAAAAAAAAAAAACCCTCAAAAAACAATAGTCACGCACTGCATCTTAAGCCATCACCAGCTGTCTTGATATTTTTTTTTTCTTGCTAATGAACTTCTGTGAATCTGGAAGAGAGAGCAAGTCTGATGATTTTGTGCAATTCTACCTCACTTAATTCAATTCATTTATAAGATATAATCCCAAGATTTTACTAATCTTCTAAATGAAGGATGAATGATAACATTGTGAATTAAACCTTCCTTCTGGTATGTTCTCTTGTTTTTTGAGTTACCATATTCTCCTTCTACTTCAAACACATTAGTCATTCCACTGTTTTTTACTAATTCTTTATCTTTTCTCCATCCCCAGATTGTATAGAGTTCCTTGGACAGACTGTTTTCTATATCTTTCTTCTCTATCATGTCTTGATTCTTGCTTTTTCAGCTATCCTTTTTGTGTAGACATCAGCCAAATAGATAAAAAACCTGACCTTTTTTCTCTGATGCATCAATCTTTCTGATCATGTATTTGACAATGCCTTTTATATATTTTAAAATTAATTTTTGGTGGTAGTATATTTCAAGCCTTTTATACTCACTATGCTTCAACATTTGTGTCACACACAATTATTTTTTCCTCAGAGACTTAAGTATTTCATTATTTGATATCGCATAATATCATCTGATGGTTAGTTCTCTTAAACAGATGACTTTTTTTTAAAAATAGGATAATGCTTGGGGTCATTAAAATGAGATTTTCTAAAAATAATTCAACCTACTTTTCTTCTATTCAATTTCCAGTCTAGGTTTTTATCCATCTGCAATGCCTGTTCAAGATATGTGTAATAGTAGATAAGTTTTATGGAAACCAACTCTCACCGTCTATTGTATTTTAGGATTTAGGCAATTTTCATTCTCAGTAGTTTTCTTGCATAGAATGTTAAACCAACCTCTTTTAAGTGATAATGGACATTCAATTTCTGGGCTATGATAAAATCAGCACAAATTTATGCATAAACAAGGACACTAGAGTACCCTATAAAATCCTCTATTCTTTTTTATTCTGTTCTGAATGACCTCTAGGACAAGAGTAAACACCTTTGGCAAGTGTACAAGTCTATTTCAAATTTTACTTAGTATTCATCTTTACAAAGCTATCTCTATTGTTATGTCTAGTAAAGAATGTTATAGGATCTTAACATATGCATACTTTGAAGAAAAAGGGCCTTTAAGACTAAATTTTTGTTTAACAAATTGAATGATTCTTAAGTAGCCAATAAACAAAATACAAAGTAGGTTTTTGAATTCTCTTTATTGTTTAATCAAATATATTAATTCATTTATGTGATCTGCTATTGAATCTCCTTTGAGAAAAGTTACATGATTCCTTCATAGATTTGGAATGACAATAACAAAATGTCACTGTCTTTGAATTCATTGTACATCTATTGCAATAGAGAGAATTATATGTCATACATATCTTTAAAAAATGATTAAGAAAAAAAAGAATCTGGTCTATAAAGTTACACATTTACCTCAACAATTATGTGCAATATCATACCATGTGGAAAGTACTCTGGAAGTCCTATGCTCTGTATTTTTCAGGAAGTCAGTGACTTCACATGAGTCAGTTCTACTTCTTTGCGTGGGGCTATACTGATTCATCTAAGGGTTCGCATATTTGTGGATTTAGCCATGTATAACAAGCTCTACAGCCCCATTCACTAGTAAGTCCTTCTTATCTTTGATATATTTAAGTAAGCTGAAATCATTTGACTCTGGCATAATACCGTATATTCTCCGCAGAAACAAACACTCATACTTCGATACTGTGAAGGGTTAAAATTTTTGGTAGGAATGATTGGGGATGTAACCTCTAAATGATCACCCTAGTGCAAATATCAATAATATGGAAATAGATCTTGATACATGTAAAACCCACTGGAATTGCCTGTTGGCTATGGGAGAAGGGGTGGAAGGAGAGGAGGGAAAGAACATGAATCATGTAACTATGGAAAATTTTTCTTAATTAATCAATAAAAAAAAAAAGAAAGATTTTGGTAGGAGTTTGAACAAAGGTCAGAGAGCAGCTTGGTAAAAGACAAAACACTTATTTTATTTTGAGAAGTTCAGATAGGAAATGAGAAGGAGGAACGCGTGGATATCATTCTAATATCGTATAACTAGGCCTAATCAATCCTAACTAAAATTTCTTAAAAACCCTAATCTAACTGCGTTCCATGACCAGTGCTTCCGCCTGGGCCAGGCCCGGCCTATCTAACTACACTGACTAAGAATTTATTCGCTATCTAATTACCTAAGTTAATCAATAAGCATTAATCAAACTCCCACCCCCCTTAAATCCGTTTTCTTTACATCAACTACTGTTAGAAAACTCCAACTGCCAGTCTGACTGAGAAGACTGACAGAACTCCCCTACTCTAGGGAAACTCTAGGGGCAAAAGTCCACTTCAAAATACTCTTTCCCTTATAGAGCTTCTTCGTCTCCTAGGTAACGGAACCTTCTGCTCCCTTTCACAGAGGCTGTCAGTTAACTGACTCTTACTAAGAAATGTTTCTGCTCCTCTTAAGAGGTCAGAGGGAGAGATTAAGAATACTTCTTTAACAATACTGAAACAAGTTCCATACTATGTGAATGCTTTGCAAATTAAAAAAAAAAACCCTCTAAGTTACAAATTGAGATGAAGGCATTTTGGGCACCACTTTAATTTATTACAAAGCAGAATGGCTAGTAGCGTGTAGCCTGCAAAAATGTTGCATAACCAATGAACTAGTTACCTAATTAAAATTAAATTTGCCTTGTATTATTGTTGTTCTTTTTCAGTCTTTTCCATTTCGTATTATGTCCCGTGGAGTAAATAATAAATACAATATCAGTTGAATTTTTTAAAAGAGAAATCAGGTTGCTTTTTTTTTCGAATATTGAGAGTCAGTTATGAATTGTTTAATAAACACATTCATCGGTATTATCACACTGTAATGCTATAGTTCTCATAGTTAATTCATTTGTGGAAAGAAAACATAGTCTGAGATAGCACTAAAAGAGAACTCATCTAGTCCAACAGCTTCTTTTTTTTTCCAGACTATAGCACTGAGGCGCCAGGAGGTGATCAGGCTCCCTTAAAGTCATACATACAAAAAGCAACAGAGATGGGAACTTAATCCGGTCCTCTGACACCAGAGCTGGGGGGGGGGGGAAGGGGGGAGAACTCCTTCAATTGTACCAGCCTGACTTATTTAGACAGCCAGAACAATCAATGTTGGATTGTACACGTGCTTGTCAGTTATCAGGAAAGACTAGCTTTTTTTTATATGTTGTTGTTTTTTTCTATTCTGTCATTTAATTCTTATTGTGAGAAAATTGGACCATGAAGAGAAAGCTGCAGTCATAGTTTTAATGGTTTTTATTATTATGAAAGATTAACGTTTATAATCTAATTGTGTGTATAGATTTTTTTTTAAATTTTAGTCTCTGGGTGAGTCCTTTGATCAACAGCAGAAAAATTGTAGGTTTTCAAGGCTTGCAGATGATATCCAATTAAACCTATCTTTTGAATCTCATCCTACTCAGACAGTTTTGTGTTCACAAAATTGCTTTTTTGGAGCTTCAAGGCTGAGTGACTTCCAGCTGGTATAAGTTAAAACTAAGAAAAGCTAAAGTTTTGATCATTGGCAATTAGAAGCTGTCTAGCCAAGCCTAAATTGCATCAGAATTCTTCATGGGGTTTTCTAACACAACTCTCCATCTGGTTAGAATATAGGAGTTATGTATAATAGGATAATTTTCTTTGGATAAAGGCAAGTATTAAAACAGCTTGTCTCTTATTATTTGAGAAGTCCAAATTAGCTTTGTAAAAGAAATTAAATCTAGTCTTTATGATATTTACAATTTATTTTTTAACATTTTATTGTAATTAATATTCCCTAAAATTGAAGAGTTTTAATCCAAAAGACTCTTTACAAATACTAGACATTTAATAAATAATTCTTTAAATCAATAAACTAGGAACAAATTAACTTCTCAGTTTATCTCATCTTTCTAGATACAAAAATGGATTTGGTAATAATTTAGGTTTTCCTTTTCTGTGGAAAAGAAGAAAAAATGAGATAAGATACAAGTTCCATTTTAAATAAAATTATTTAATAATTTTAGTTAAATAAAAAACACTATGCACTCATTTGCAAAATGTGTTAATGTTGCCAAAATATTCATTCTTTCAATATACTTTTGTTAAGTTTCTTTTATGTCCCAAGAACTTTTCTAGACAAAGAAAAAAAAGTGGTTCCTGTGCTCAAGGACCATGCATACAATTAGGGAAAAGCATATACTTAGAAATTTAAATATAAAGTATTGATGTAGCAATAGTGGGTGTTATATTGATTTGGAGCAGGGTAATAGGACTGTCAATCTTTTATTTCAAGAGAATTGTGACCCACTCCGTTCCTTCTCTTGTGTTTTACTTTCCCCACCACTGATACTTTTTCCTTTTTCTCCTCTCATCCCTATCTGGATAAGTTTCTTTTTGAAGTAGGTTTGGGAAACAATGGAAAATGAAATGGGGCCTCAATAATATTCTAGGTAGTTGGGCAACCCTAACCATAGCTCTACTATACCTTTCTCCTAGGACCATCTAAATATTCCTTCTACATAGTGACTTTTTCAATTGCACTTCTGATATATTTCAGGTTGGCATAAGAAATTAAATGGGAATATGGGGGCGGTGTTTGTGGAAGTCAGACAACACAAAAAATATCAGAAATTCAGAAATGTATCATGCATTTATATTTATATATATGTATGTTATTGTATAATATCAATATGTTTTTCTTTTAATATCACAAATATAAATGACTTTTTAAAAGTTAAAATATGTAAAACATTAGTTTGCAAAAAGAATTTAAAATTGATCTACACATAGCCTATGATTAAATACTTAACCCAAATTTTACAATAAGTTACTGTGAAATGAAATGAAATAAAAGAAGCAATTTAAATTACTCTAGTATGAAGGAGTCAAATTATTTAATGCAGATTTTTCAGCTGATGCTGATACCACACCCTAATCTTTTTCCCAACCATGATATGGAAGCATGCCTGTACAAGTGTTCAATCTCCTCACTGCAATTTTTTTTTATTTTTTAGAGATAAAGATTTTTTTTACTTAAAATTTTTATTTAATTTATTAATTTAGAGTATTTTCCCATGGTTTCATGATCCATGTTCTTTCTTTCCCCTCCTCCCATCCCTCTCCTATAGCCAATGAGCAATGACACATGTCATTGATCAAGACCTATTTCCATATTATTAATATTTGCATTAGGATGATCCTTTAGAGTCTATATCCCCAATCATATCCCCATAGACCCATGTGATCAAGGAAATATCTTTCTTCTGTGTTTCTACTCCCACAGTTCTTTCTCTGAATGAGGATAGCATTCTTTCTCATAAGTCCCTCAGTATTTTCCTGGATCATTGCATTACTGCTAGTCTCATTGCAAATTTATTAAATGAATCACTTTCTCTACAGCATCGAAATTACTGTCAGTGACTTCACATTGGCAAAATATTATGGTTTTAAATGCCTCTCTCCTCCCAGGCTCCCAACTTACCTCATTCCACTGCATTTGAGCAAAAATAACATGCAGTGAACTTTGCAATTGTGAAGATAGAATTAACTCTCATTTTTGTCTATTTTAAGTTAATCAAATCAAGAACTTAAAGTGCCCCTACTTAGTGCCTGGCTAACCAATAAGTAAGAGAGCTCACAAGTCACTTACTAGTTCACAACCCCAAAGGCCACAAGCACTGCCCCATCTTGGGCAGTGCTAGGCAAATTGGGAGACTGTGATTTGTTCCCATGAAGTGGGAGAGAGATAGAAAGTGATGTAGAAAAAAAGACACATTACATGTGAGACTGAAGTACAAGATTTAAACTTGGCTTCCTTGGTTCTTCCATGAGGAGACCCTCTGTCAGTTGGTGCTTCAGTGGGAATGAGCTCTTCAGCATGAGCTCTGGTGATATTCCTTGGAGGCAGTCACCTTTCCTGGAATCGTTCTGGACTGGAGTTTTTTGCTCTGGAAAGACTTGCAGCTGAGTGACTGGAGCTGAAGGAAGAGGCTTGCATTGGTGGATTTCTGACTGAAGACACCACTGGGACTTCCAAGTGGAAATTGGGACTTGAGGGAGCCCCTACTGGGGGCTGAGCCAGACTTCACCAGAGTAGCACTTAGGGCAGTAGGCTTTGTCTCCTTCCTACATTTCCCGCTTGCAATATTTCTACCTTGTTGTAAAATAAAAGCTGCTAACAGTCATTTCTGACTTAAGGGCTAATATTTTATAAATGATGACCACAATCTCACTTTTATAACTCTCATATTGAGTCAAACCTAATTTTAATTTTTATACAATAGGAGTGGTTAACAGCCAGTTTAAGAGGCAAAGGAAATATTTACAACATAAAGATAAACTTTTAAAGAGACTGGGTAAGCCTCCCCAGTACAGAGAAAAATTTTAGACTCCCCACTCCCTCATTCCCACAGAGAAGGAAGGAGAGGAAGCAAGAGAATAAAAGGTAACTCTGAAATCTAAACAAATCTTTTCTCTCTCATGCATTTAATCAAAACACGTGCGCCTTAGAAACCCAAAGTTACCAAATTCATGGACCCTGCTCCCCATATTGGCTTGCATCTGCTTTCTGCTCTCCAGCTTCTGTCAACTCTTGTAGTATGTAGTTTCTCCCTTCTCTTTCCACAAGTCTAAAAGGGGGGGGGGGTTGAGTTTTCTTCAGCAATCTCTCCACTAGTCAATCTCAAGGTTAAAATAAAACTCTCTAGGGAAAGTGGAAAGGAGGAGAATCTCAATGTATTCTGTTCACCTTACTGACATTAACAGTAGTAAATTCTTTTAGAAATTACTGGTGGAAGGAATACCCTAGCAACTGGAATCAGACAGGCATTCAGATTATATAACTAGAGGAGGGGACATGAGCTGACTTTTGGAGTAAGCTAGGGATCCTTTAAGATTTAGGTTGAAGATGAAATGTATTGGCACAGAGATGGCAGATGTGATGATGTTTACTGGATCATCAAGTAAGTCAAATGAATGAAAGAAAGAAATATGCACTATACTTAGAAAAACTAGATGAATTCAAATTATGAATATTTCCAAAATCCAAAAAAAAACTGGTTTTGGAAGCATTTAATTCTGTTTTATTTTTATTCTCACTTATATCTATTCATTTCTGGAATAAATATTTTGTTATACTTTCTATGGACGTTTTGGAACTTTCAGTAAACAGTTGAAATAAATTATAATACTTTATATGTTACCATTACAAAAATTCTTTAATCTTCATGGGAAGAAGATGTATTCATAATATTAAAGTTATTGTTAAAAGGAGAGAAGCAAAATGTCATCTAATTAGAAAGTTTGATATAAACCAGACTAGAAAACAGAAAATTTTGAGAAGGAAGCTAAGAGGGACAGAAGTAAGGAAAGCAGGAAGGAAATCTTGATCACCAAATTTTTCTTTGTTCATTAGACTTTTATTTGTTACACCATGTTTTCTCACTAAAGAATTAGAAAGTAATCAATATCTTTTCTCTTCTAACGGAGATATTATATAACATATATAACTTCAGTATGTTTTATGTAATGTAATAGTTTAAAAGCATTGGATAATATTGAAAAAATCCTGATAAAAGACATATATTCTATGACAATGACTATTTTTATTATAATCACTGGAAAAATATCAGTCTTTTTATTCAGTGATTTAGGTTTTTCCAGTAATATTTACATATTAGCCTTTCAGTATTTCTCTGTAAGTGTGCCTCTTTATATTTTTTTATCATCTCTCATGGGTTCTTCATTCTCTAAATTAAAGATTTGTCAACAGAATACAGGCTTTGAATTGTTATACACAATGAGTTGCTATAATTGGGACTATATTCAAATTGATGAATAGTAGATGTTTGATATTGATTTTTTTAGAATGTAGAAATTATGAATTATTGATATTTTCCCATAAGAATTCAAAAATAGTTTGAATAGTCAGCTACATAAAGTGAGTACAGTACTGGGCTTGGAATCAGGATGACTTATCTTTCTGAGTTCAAATCTGGCCTCAGAAACTTAGTAGCCATATGACTGTGGGCAAGTAACTTAACTCTGTTGGCCTCAGTTTCCTCCTTTATAAAATGAGCCAGATAATGAAATACTACCTCTACCAAGAAAACTCCAAATGGGCTTATAGAGAATCAAGACATATTTAAAAACTACTGGACAACAAGAACACCTTCAGAATTCATAAAATATTTGAATACCTCATTTCATCTCAAAGGCCATCAATAAATTAATTGCAACACAATTATTATCAAAAAACAAACCCATGCAAACAAATCTATAGGTTTCAAAATATAGCCATAAATACCAGAGTAGAATTACTTTTATATTAATACCATAGTGGTTAGTACCACTTAGTACCATAACATACTAAAATAAGACCAAAATCAAATTTCTGGTGATCTTTTTAGATTCCAGCACAAATTGGATTTCAGTGAGGCAGAGTTGCACAAAGTGATCAGATTCTCTCTCTTTCTCTCTCTGAGAGTCATCCAAATCCAGTGACAAGAAAAAAATGTCAAAATCCCTGATGATGTCTCAGGATGAGGTGGATGATCTTAGCTTCTTCAATATCTAATGAAACTCTCTAAGAACCCAAAACACTTGAGTCTGCTACCTTGATATCCATTTTAACAAACTGTTCTCATCTTCTGGAGTAAGACTGCAAATATAGGTTGGCCTAGGTGATGGTACCAGATGGTTTAGATAGGGCCAGTATCAGAAGATTAGCAGGTTTGGGAAGGCCAACCAAGCCCAGTGCAGGCAGAGCCAGACACTGAGATGACGCACACAGACCTCTCAGTAACAGGGATGGATGTTGTATTTATTATAACCGAGAAAGGTTAAATGGGAACTTGGGTTACCTTAACCTAATAGCAACTACCTAAGCCCCCCAGATCTAAATTTGTTCCCTCATGGGAAGTCTTCAGAGATTTGAGCTACACTGATTCTTACCTAACTGTCTGAAGATCCCAGTCCCTACCCTAGATAAGTCTACATTAAGCCAACATCCCTTTGATGGTGTTTGAGGTAGTGGTCTGTGGCAAACTTAACAGAGCACAAGGAGAAATCTTGGATCCACAAGAACCCCAGACCTGATCTTATGGACAGATGGCCCAGATGATTCAGGATCACACCAGGAAACTCAGTAGGTCACAGCAAGGAGCATGTAAGCAAGTAGGATTGTAAATCAGGATAGCACAGGGTAGTAAAGGGTAATCAGCCACCAAGGAAAAGTAGCTAGTCCGTCCAGGTAAAATCAGAGAAAGAACCAGCTCAAAACCTTAGTTAACTGTCTGAACCCACTTTCACATTTAAGAATTCTCTCACTTTTAGTCTCATGTCTCTGCCCTCTGCAAACTTTCTCCAACCCTCTCTTTCTTATAACAGTCATAAATTCTTCCCTTCTCCAAAGATCTACCAGGTAAGCTATCTTGTGAACCCCTAATTTAATTATGTGATCACTCTCTATATCTACATTATATATTGGTTTTGACCTTATCTTGGTATAAGGTATGAAACATTGGTCTATACCTAGCTTCTGCCATATTGTTTTCTAATTTTCCCAGCAGTTTTTGTTAAAGAGTAAGTTCTTACTCCAAAACCTGGTATCTTTGGGTTTATCATCACTAATTTGCTTAGGTCATTTATTTCTGTATTCTAATAGTTTCTAATCTACTCCATTGATCTACCATTCTATTTCATAGCTAGTACCATAGTTTTTGATGATTCACTTGGAATTCCTCCAGTTTTCACCAAAATAAAATTCTATCACCATCAGATACCACAATTTGTTCAGCCATTTCCCTATCTATGGACACCCCCTCATTTTCCAGCTTTTTGGCACTACAAAGAGTGTGGTTAAAAATATTTGTGTGTATGTATTTTACTCTATTATCTTTTTGGGGTAGAAACCCAGCAGTGGTATGGCTGTATAAAAAGGCAGGCAGTTTTTTTAAAGCCCTTTGGACATAGCTTCAAATTGTCTTCCAGAATGGTTGGATCAATTCCTGACTCCACCAGCAAAGCATTAATGTCCCTATTTTGCCATATCCCCTCCAACATTTATTAGATTCCTTTGAGGTCATTTTAGTCAATCTGCTAGGAGTGAGGTGGTACCTCAGAGTTGTTTTGATTTGCATTTCTCTAATTATAAGACATTTAGAACATTTTTCATGTGCTTATTAATAGTTTTGATTTCTTTATCTGAAAATTGCCTATTCATGTCCCTTACCCATTTATCAATTGGGGAATAGCTTGCTTTTTTGTACAATTGATTTAGCTCCTCATACATTTGAGAAATTAGGCCTTTGTCAAAGATTTTGGTTATAAAGATTTTTTCCCCAATTTGTTACTTCCTTTCTAATTTTGATTGCATTGGTTTTGCTTGTAAAAAAAACCAAAACCTTTTTAATTTTATGTAATGAAAATTATTTATTTTATATTTTGTAATATTTTCTATCTGTTCCTTGATCTTAAAATACTTACTTTCTCATAGATCTGATAGGTGAAACTATTCTATGTTCACCTAATTTACTTATAGTTTCCTTCTTTATATTCAACTCATTCACACATTTTGAATTAATCTTGGTGTAGGGTGAGAGGTGCTGATTTTAACCTATCTCTCCCATACTGTTTTCCAATTTTCCCAGAAGTTTTTGTCAAATAGTGGGTTTTTGTCCCCAAAACTGGACATTTGGGGTTTATCAAACACTGTCTTGCTGAGATTATTTACTCTAAGTCTAGTCCACTAATCCTCCGTTCTGTCTCTTAACCAGTACCAAATTGTTTTGATTACCATTGCTTTATAGTACAGTTTAAGATCTGGTACTTCTAGGTCCCCATCCTTCACATTATTTTTATTATTTCCCTTATATTCTTGATCTTTTGTTCTTCCAAATGAACTTTGTTATATTTTTTCTTAATTCAGCAAAAAAAGTATGTTGGTAATTTGATAGGTATGGCACTAAATGAGTAAATTAATTTGACTACAATTGTCATTTTTATTATGTTAGCTCGTCCTACCCATGAGCAATTAATGTTTTTCCAATTATTTAGATCTAGTTTTAATTGTGTAGGAAGTGTTTTGTAGTTGTGTTGATATAATTCCTGTGTTTTTCTTAGCAGATAGATTTCTAAGTATTTTATATTGTCTAGGGTGATTTTAAATGAATTTTTTCTTTGTAACTCTTGCTGGCAGGATATGTTGTAAATACATAAAAATGCTGATGATCTATGTGGGTTTATTCTTTATCCTGCAACTTTGCTAAAGCTGTTGATTATTTCCACTAGATATATAGTTGATTCTCTAGGATTTTTTAAGTAGTCCATCATATCATCTGCAAAGAGTGATAGCTTTGTCTCCTCATTGCCTATTTTAATACTTTCAATTTCTTTTTCTTCTCTAATTGCTACTGCTAGTGTTTCTAGTACTATGTTGAATAATAGAGGTGATAATGGGTATCCGTGTTTCACTCCTGATCTTATTGGGAAGGCTTCTAATTTATCCCCATTGCAGATGATGCTTCTTGATGGTTTTAAATATATACTGTTTATTATTTTTAGGAAAGGCCCTTCTATTCCTAAATTTTCTAGTGTTTTCAATAAGAATGAATGTTGTATTTTGCCAATGGCTTTTTCAGCATCTATTGAGATAATCCTATAATTTTTATTGGTTTGCTTGTTGATATCGTCAATTATGTGGATGGTTTTCCTAATGTTGAACCATCCTTGCATTCCTGGTATAAATCTAATCTGGTCATAATGAATAACCCTCATGATCACTTGCTGGAGTCTTTTTGCTAGTATTCTATTTAAGATTTCAGTTTCAGTGTTCATTAAGGAGATTCATCTGTAGTTTTCTTTCTCTGTTTTTGATCTGCCTGGTTTTGGAATCAGCACCGTATTAGTGTCATAGAAGGCATTTGGTAAAACTCCTTCTTTGCTTATTATGTCAAATAGTTTGTATAATATTGGGATTAGTTGTTCTTTCAATGTCTGACAAAATTCACTTGTGAATCCATCTGGTCCTGGGGATTTTTTCTTAGGGAGTTATTTGATGGATTGTTCAATTTCTTTTTCTGATATGAGATTATTTAAGTATTCTATTTCTTCTTCTGTTAATCTAGGCAATTTATATTTTTGTAAATATTCATCCATAACACCTAAATTACCATGCTTATTGCCATATAATTGGGCAAAATAGTTTTTAATGATTGCCTTGATTCCTCATCATTAGAGGTGGGATTTTCATTTTCATCTTTGATACTGATAATTTGGTTGTCTTCTTTCCTTTTTTTAGATCAACCAGTACTTTATCTATTTTATTTTTTTCAAAGTACTGGTTTCTAGTTTTATTTATTAATTCAATAGTTCTTTCATTTTTGTTTTTATTAATTTCTCCTTTAATTTTTAGGACTTCTAAATAAGTTTTTATCTGGGGATTTTTAATTTGTTCACTTTCTAGTTTTTTAATTTGCTTGCCCAATTCATTGACCTCTGCCCTCCCTAATTTGTTCATATATGTACTCAAGAATATAAATTTCCCCTTGAGTACTGCTTTGGCTGCATCCCATAAATTTTGATAGGATGTCTCATCATTGTCATTCTCTTCAATTATATTATTAATTATTTCTATGATTTATTCCTTAACTAACTGATTTTGGAGAATCATATTATTTAACTTCCAATTAATTTTCATTTGCCTCTCCATGTGCCCTTATTAATTATTATTTTATTGCATTATGATCTGAAAAGGTTACATTTATTATTTCTGTCTTTTTTGTATTTGTTTGCCATGTTTTTATGCCCTAGTACATGGTCAGTCTTTGTGAATGTATCATGTGCTGCTGAATGGAAGGTGTATTCCTTTTTTTCCTATTTATTTTTCTCCATATATCGATAGACTCTAATTTTTCTAAGATTTCATTCACATATCTTAGTTCTTTCTTATTTATTCTTTGGATTGATTTATCTAGATTTAATAGAGTATGATTCAGGTCTCACACTAGCATAGTTTTACTATTTCCTCCTTAAGCTTCAATAGTTTCTTCTTTAGAAATTTGAATGCTATACTATTTGGTGCATACATGTTATGTAGTGATATTTCTTCATTGTCTATACTCTCCTTTATCAGGATGTAATTACCTTCTCTATCTCTTTTAACTAGATCTATTTTTATGTTGGCTTTGTCAAATATCATGATTGTGACTCTTGCCTTCTTTTTTTCAGTTGATCCCCAATAGATTTTGCTCCAGCCTTTTATCTTTACCCTCTATGTGTCTACCTACCTCATGTGTTTCTTGTAGACAATGTATGATGGATTTTGGTTTCTAATCCACTCTGCTATTTTTTTTCATTTTATGGGTGAGTTCATCCCATTCACATTCAGAGGTATGATAATCAACTGTTTATTCCCTAACATTTTGATTTCCTTTCCTAGTCCTGCCCTTTCTTCTTTCATTATTTCCTTCTACATCAGTGTTTTGCTTTTAATCAGTCCCCCTAATATCCACCTTATTTTACTTCCCTTTCTCCCTTCTTCCTTCTTATTCTCCTCTTATTTTTCTTTAGGGTCCTTTCAAGCAACCCCCCCACACTCTCTCTTCCTTGCATTGCTTCCTTCCTCACCAATCCATTTGGTATCCTTCTACTTCTCTATAGAGCACAAATCAATTCTCTACCCCCAAAGGATCTGATTGTTCTTCTCTCTTTGAGTAAAACTCAATGCACATAAGAATTAAGAATTACTTGTCTCCAACCTCTTTCATTGTATTGGTCTTCTCCCCAGCTCCTGCCATGAGCATTTTATGAAATATAAATTTATCCCTTTTTGTCTCTTTTCTTATTTCTCTTAGTATTATCCTCTTTTTACCTCTAGTTTCATATATATTTATACATACACACACACACATACATACACACACACACACACATATATATATATATATATATTTGACTTTTTATCCTACACAGTTTGTCACTGTTCCCTCTACTACTTCTACTACTTCTATTACTGTTCCCTCTAATACTTCTAGCTAACCTGATGATAATAACAATTATTAAGAATTACCAATATCATTTTTCTTATAGGAATAGAAATCATTTAAAGTTATTGGGTCCCTTAAAAATGTTGTGTTTTTTCCCCCTCTCTTAATTACCTTTTTTTGATTCTATTGAGTTGTCTGTTTAGGCATCAAATTTTCTGTTTAATTCTGGTCTTTTCTTTATGTATGCTTGGAAGTCTTCTATTTTACTGAATGATCATACTTTCCTTGGCAAGAATATAGTCAGATTTGCTGTGTAGTTGATTCTTGCTTGTAGACCCAGTTCCCTTGCTTTCTGGAAAATCATATTCCATTCCTTCCAGTCCTTCAGTGTAGATGCAGCCAGAGCCTATGTTATCCTAACTGTGGTTCCATGGTATCTAAATGACTTCTTCTTAGTAACTTGTAATGCTTTTTTCCTTGGTTGGGTGGTTCTTGAATTTGGCTATAACATTCCTGGGCATTGTCAATTGTGAATTAAATGTAGGAGGTGATCTGTGGATTCTTTCAATCTCCACTTTTCCCTCTTGTTCAAGAATGTTGGGGCAGTTCTCTTGGATAATTTCCTATAGAATGATGTCCATCCTTTTTCTTTTGTCATGTTCTTCTGGTATTCCAATAATTCTTAAATTGTTTCTCCTTGTTCTGTTTTCAAGGTCTGTGGTTTTGTCAATGAGGTGTTTCATATTTTCCTCAATCTATCATTCTTTTGATTTATTTTGTTTTATAGACTCTTGCTGCCTTATGAAGTCACTACATTTTAGTTGATGGATTATAATTTTTAAAGTTTGAATTTCATCCCTGGCTTTTTGGTAATCCTTCTCCTTCTGGTCTAATTTTCTTTGTAGGCCATCTTTCACCTCCTTTCCCTCATTTTCAAGCTGGTTAATTCTGGCTTTCAAGTCACTATTTTCTTGTTGTTTTTTTTTTAATGTGCCTCTATTTCCAGATGACTTATTTTATTTTTTACGTTCTGTTACCAATTGTCTTCAGCCTCTCTTGATTGTTTTTTGAATTGTATTTTGAGTTCTTCCAGTTCTTTGCCACCACAAAAAGCACGGCTACAAATATTTTCATACAAGTCTGTTTATTTATGATCTCCTTGGGGTACAAACCCAACAATGGTATTGGTGGATCAAAGGGCATCATTCTTTTATAGCCCTTTGAGCATAGCTCCAAATTGCCAGCCAGAATGGTTGGATCAGTTTTTTTCCCAATTTGTTGTTTCCCTTCTGATTTTGACTACATTGTTTTTTTTTTGTACAAAAGATTTTTAGTTTAATATAATCAAAACCATTTGATTTACATTTTGTAATTTTCTCTAACTATTGCTTGGTTTTAAAATCTTTCCTTTCCCAGAGATCTGACAGGTATACTATTTTGTGTTCACTTAACTTATTTACAGTTTCCCACTTTATATTCAAGTCACTCACCCATTCTGAATTTATCTTGGTGTAGGGTGTGAGATGTTGATCTAAACCTAATCTCTCCCATATTGTTTTCCAAATTTCCCAGCAGTTTTTGTCAAATAGTGGATTTTGTCCAAAAAGTTGGGCTCTTTGGGTTTATCATACACTGTCTTGCTGATGTCATTAACCCCAAGTCTATTCTTCTGATCCTCCCTTCTGTCTCTTAGCCAGTACCATATTGTTTTGATGACTGCTGCTTTATATTATAGTTTAATATCTGGTACTGCTAGGCCCCCTTCCTTCACATTTTTTTTCATTATTTCCCTTGATATTCTTGATCTTTCGTTATCCCAAAAGAACTTTGTTATAGTTTTTCCTAATTCAGTAAAGAAGTTTTTTGGTAATTTGATAGGCATGGCGCTAAATAGGTAAATTAATTTGGATAGAATGGTCATTTTTATTATGTTAGCTCATCCTACCCATGAGCAATGAATGGTTTTCCAATTGTTTAGATCCAGTTTTATTTGTTTGGAAAGTATTTTGTAGTTGTTTTCATATAATTGCTGTGTTTGTTTTGGTAGGTAGATTCCAAAGTATTCTATATTGTCTAGGGTGATTTTAAATGGTGTTTCTCTTTCTGCCTCTTGCTACTGTGATGTGTTGGAAATATATAGAAATGCTGATGATTTATGTGCATTTATTTTGTATCCTGCAACTTTGCTAAAGTTGTTAATTACTACAAGCTTCTTAGTTGATTCTCTAGGATTTTTTAAGTAGACCATATCATCTGCAAAGAGTAATAGCTTAGTCTCCTCATTGCCTATTTTGATACCTTAAATTTCTTTTTCTTCTCTAATTGCTACTGCTAGTGTTTCTAATACTATGTTGAATAGTAGAGGTGATAATGGGCATCCTTGTTTCACTCCTGATCTTATTGGGAAGGCTTCTAATTTATCCCCATTGCATATGATGCTTGTTGATGGTTTTAGGCATATACTGTTTATTATTTTTAGGAAAGGTCCTTCTATTCCTATACTTTTCAGTGTTTTCAATAGGAATGGTTGCTGTATTTTGTCAAAGGCTTTTTCAGCATCTATTGAGATACTCATGTGATTTTTGTTTGTTAGACTGTTGATATGGTCAATTATGTGGATG
>NC_058132.1:448124954-448197541 GCF_016433145.1 Gracilinanus agilis
TAATTTGTTAATATATGCACTCAAGGATATAAATTTACCCCTGAGTACTGCCTTGGCTGCATCCCACAGAGTTTGGTAGGATGTCTCATTGTCATTTAATTGTTGATTGTTTCTATGATTTCTTCTTTGTCTAACTGGTTTTGGAGAATCATATTATTTAATTTCCAATTAGTTTTTGATTTGCCTGTCTAGGTGCCTTTACTAATTATTATTTTTATTGCATTATGATCTGAGAAGTTTACATTTATTAGTTCTGCTCTTTTACATTTGTTTGAAATGTTTCTGTGCCCTATTACATGGTCAATCTTTGTGAATGTACCATGTGCAGCTGAAAAGAAGGTGTATTCCTTTTTGTCCCTATTTATTTTTCTCCATGTATCAATTAAATCTAATTTTTCTAGGACTGCATTCACCTCTCTTACCTGTTTCTTATCTATTTTTTGGTTTGATTTATCTAGATCTGAATGAGGGATATTTAGATCTCCCACTAGTATGGTTTTACTATCTATTTCCTTTTTGAGATCTGCCAGTTTCTCTTTTATGAATCTGGTTGCTATGCCATTGGTGCATACATATTGAGCAATGTTATTTCCTTATTTTCTATACTGCCTTTAATCAGGATGTAATGACCTTCCCTGTCTTTTTATCATATCTATTTTTACTTTAGCTTTGTCAGAAATCATAATAGCCACTCTTGCCTTCTTTTTCTCATTTGATGCCCAAAAGATTTTGCTCAAACCCTTAACCTTAAACTTGTGTGTGTCCACCTACCTCATATGTGTTTCTTGTAGACAACATATGGTAGGATTTTGGTTTCTAATCCACTCTGCTATTTGCTTCCGTTTTATGAGCAAATTCATCCCATTCACATTCAGAGTTATAATTATCAGTTGTGCATTCACTGACATTTTTGTATCCTCCCCTAGTCCTACCCCTTCTTCTTACACTATTTTCTTTTAAACCAGTGGTTTGCTTTGAGCCCATATCCCTTATCCCCTCCCTTGATTATCTTCCCTTTCTACCCCCTCCCTTATTATTCCCCTCTTTTTATTTTTAAGGGCTAATGAATTTCCTCTCCCTTCTTCTCCCCTCCCTTTTTTGACCTCCCCACTCCCCTGATCCCCTTGGTTTATCCCTTTTGCCGTAAGCCAAACCTGGCAATTCTAAAATCCTATATTACACTAGAAAAAATGAGTGAACTGAGCTCATTATGACATAACAACGGAGTTCAAATAGTCTGAATTTGGGAAACAATTATCTAAGGTTATAGAATATATAGATATAATACTGATAACATTTATAAGTTAGAATGCAGGAAGCCATATTTTCCTCTTTCTCTTAATAACAAAATATACTTATCCATGTTGTCTAGGAATTAAGGTATTTCTTTAGCATTAATGTTAGCCAGGTACCCATTTAGGTATAAATGAAAGTTCTAGACCTGGAAATATAAATTCAATAGAGCAAATAATTCTTTTTTTAATCTAGAAAGCATGTTAATAAAATAAAATAATAAAGGATATATGAATAAAATTCTTGGGTCTCCACAGATAGACCTAATCAATAACAAGAACAACCTGGATCTGTGTTGGCAAAGCTATGGCATGCTTGCTGGAGGGGCCTTCTCCCATCCCCCTCTCCATAGGTGCCTGAGGACATTTCTCACATGGCTCACCTCTCTGTCCAACAGCCTAGTGGGAATGCTTCCTTCCTCCCCCATCTGGGGTAAGGTGGGGATCATATGCTGCATGAGGGTTGCATTTTGGGCACTTTGTCCCTAAAAGATTTGCTCTCACTGACCTTATATAATTTAAAAAGTTTTCAAATTCAAGAGTTATCCAGTCTTCTTGATAATAGTTTATATAATATTCCACCCAAAGTACTCTTTAATTCATTAATCCTCTCTTTGTTTAGGTCTCCATAACATACTTTAAAAAATTAAAGAAATTAGGATTATCCTTAGGACACAAGCAACTAGAAAAAAAAATAATACGGAAGACATTCAGCCCTTTTGCCTTGGTTAAAATGGTGTTACATCAGGATAAAGATCCTATTTTTACATGTATTAAAAATGACCCAGATACCATTTCTACATGGTAGGAAAACATTCTAGAGTGATACTGTTTAAAATTCATTCTCAAAAAGGGGGAGGAGGAGACAGAAATATCATCAAAATTCATAGCCCTAGGCAAGTAAAACTATACTTTCTGTTCTAGTATTTAGTCATCCCCATGTCTCCCCAAGGATCTCTTTGCCCACCCATTAATTTGCACTAATGGGCTGAGAAGAAGATTCTTCTTCCATTTTGACTACACCCTTCCCCAAATTATACAAAGTCACTTGTCTGCCTTTGAAGAGTTAACCAATATTTCAGCTTCCATTACCAAACCCTCTTTGGCTTTCAGCAAGACAATTTCCACAAACCCTCCAAGGGAATAATATCATGAAGTGGCCAGCTGATACATTTCATATATTAGATTACTTACTGCCTCAGAGAGGTGGGGTTGGAGGAAGTGAGATTGGGAGGAGGTCAAGGAAGAAATTTTATATAAAATATACTTTTAAGAAATTTATGTTAAAAATTGTTTTCACACATAGTTGGAGGTGCACTCTGTAAATTAAGATCCATAAAATAAGCAGTCAATGGCAACAACAATGAAGAAACTTTCACTCAAAATAATACATCAAGGGATAGCCTTAGGAAAGAGAAAGTTTTATTATATGCCAAGGGAATCAGTTTGAGCCCTTTACGCTAGCCTGACACAAATTCCATTTCCCTGAAAAAAATAAGGAATAAGAAATATAACAGAATAAAAAGTTCTGAGAATCATATGAGATTAAACTAAGACCTAAGTGAAAAGATCTCAGATGATTTGATATCTTCCAGGGTATCCTCAAGGCCCCAAACAAAGGAGTCAGATGTTTTAGTTATATTATAAATAGAAACAATAAAGGCACACAAGTGGAGACTACAACTTTCCCAAAACCCAAAGTTGCTAATTAAGCATTAATAATTTTCTAATTGATCATAGCAGACAATGACAAAAGGTTCGTTCTTATTATATCGTGTATTAACTACATCTATAAAAATTTCAGTGAACTAGATGGCCCATTTACTTTGAAGATTAATCCCCCATCTTTGTGAACTGACAAGAGGGACAACTTGCCTGAATAAGAGTATTAGAGTTACTGAGGAATTGCCAGTCCACATGATGTATAATATAGTGACGAAACTGAATGAGAAAGGAAAAGGGTCTATTTGTAGAAAAATATTTATTACAGCTCTTTTTGTGGTATCAAAGAAATGGAAACTGAGATATTGTCCATCAATTGCAGAATTACTGAAGAAGTTGTGGTGTATAATTGTGCTATAATACTATTGTGCTATAAGAAATGACAAATAATATAATTTCAGAAAAATCTGGAAAGACTCATGTGATCTAATGCAAAGTGAAGTGAACAGAACCAGAAGAATATTATACACAGTGTCAATAATATATTTGAGGAACAACTCTGAATGACCTAGTTATTCTCAGAAATGTAGTCATCTAAGACAATCCCAGAGACTCATGATGAAAAATGCCATCTGAAAAAGAGCTGATGTTGTATGACTATAGACTGAAACACACTATATTTCACATTCTTTCTATTTTTTTTTAGTGTGAGATCTCTTATACAAAATGACTAATATGGAAAAAATGTTCTACATGATTACACATGTGAAATATATATCAGATTGCTTACCACCTCAGAGACGAGGAATTGGAGGAAGTGATATTGGGAGGAGGGCAAGGAAGGAATTTTTTATAAAACATACTTTCAAGAAATTTATGTTGAAAATTGTTTTTACATGTAGTTGGAGGAAAAATAAAATACTATTTTAAAAAATGCTCAGTCCTTGTCCTAAAGGAACTCACATTCTAAGCGAGCCAGCAGAATAGTGTATACAGTAACAGCAATAATCTGTGAATGAGTTAGGTATCATCAGCAATATGGTGATCCAAGATAACTTTAAAGATCTCATAATGAAAAATGCTCTCCAGCTTCAGAGAAAGAAAGATGGAGTTTGAACGCAAATTGAAGCATATCTTTTTCAGTTTGTTTTCTCTTTTTTTAGTCTATCTTCTTTCACAACATGTTAAATATAGACATATTCATTACATGATAGCACATGTATAACCTATATTAATTGCTTACTATGTCAAGGAAGGCAGGACAGAAGGGAAAGAAAGAGGAAATTCAAAAAGTTAGAAAATTAATATTAAAAATTGCTTTTACATATAATTTGGAAAAATAAAATATTGCTGAACAATAACAAGAATAAAGAAAGCATCATTTCTTTTAAATAACATCAAACAATATACTTTATGATAATATACAGCAACAAAATTAAAGTGTCACTGCAGAAGAGTAAAAAAAGAGACATTTTTAAATCATCTATTGAAGCAACAGCCAATCAGTCACTTGGAACTAAAATCATCAATTCTTGCCACGCTAACAGTATTGATTCTATGGACTTGAGAGTCTTATTCAATTATCAATAATCTACTCTAAGAAACTTCTCTGGGAAAGGTTTTACATTCAGCACAATTCACAAGTATAAGTCTGAGGACTCAGCCCCAAAAAAGGACTTTATAACAAATATAATTGACAGAGTTGAGATAAAGTAGCCCACAAGGAGGTGAAAACAGTTCACTATAATGATTTTTGAGATCTTAAATTATTAATTAATTAATAAATATTAAAAACTACTCTTTGCCAGGGACTATACAAGTCGATGTGTTAAAAAGGCCAAAGGCAGATACTGAAAGAGCTATGTACAAATATACAAGATAAATTGGTGACAAAAACAGTGAGAATTTATGAGAACAGCAAAAAATCCAGTGACACTGAATTGTAGATTTTGTAGAGTAGAATATTAGACACAAGAAAATTTGTAAAGTGTACTTAGGCAGAAGGATAGCCTATAAAGCTCTTTGAACAGTAAACAGAGAATTTTATTCCTTATCAGGGAAATAGTAGGTTGTGTTATGATGATAATAACAGATAGTTTGGAGAAGCAGATAAATGTGTCAGGGCCAAATAGAGCTTTAAGTCAAGAGTCAGAGATTGACAGGCTACAGTGAGGAAAGGAGGGGGTTAAACACTCCTGGCTCTCAAACTTCTCCCCCTCTAACTGCTTCTGCTTCAGTTGGTAATGAAGACAGGAATAAGATTCTCCTGGTAAGTTTCAGTTATGGCTGAAACCCCAATTGATGTTCCTTTTCTTAAATTTATATTCCTCACAGGTCAGTATGATGAGTATATAGAAATTAGTTATCTAACAGTTGAGGACAGAGGAGATCTTGTTAAACTGGAAGCCAACAGGATTCAACCTAAATGTACAGACTGAATTGTGATTGTGAGTATCTTCCCAAATAATTATCAGGCACAGATTTGAAGGTAAAAAGTTATATTAGGAATTAATAAGGAAAATTAGAGAAGTTAATGAAGGTTTTAGGATAAAGGAAAGGTGACCCTGAACTGTTAAATTGATGCCCCCTTTCCCCCTCCTCACTGGAGGGGATGAAGCACTTAACTAAAACTGGCTCTCTTGCTATAGATAAATATCTTACTCTCTAATCACTAAGTAATTATATAATTATATTAATGAAGAATAGTAATAACAAATAGGCTAACCCTATGAGTAGAAATCACTAGCTTATGCTACAATGGCCACCTCAGGTGAACCCTCAAGTCAGGAGTAGCAAGCAGAGTGTCTGCTCACATCCACTCCCACAAATTAACTGTCTTCAACCCTTCTCAACTGCCCCTCATCCAAAGTTCTCCAGGGGGGTCCCCTGGAATTCTGGGTGAGGCTCTCCCTGTACCTTTGCAGGGATTCCATGCCTTGCATCTGCACACAACAGTTGTCACTGTAGTTTATTGATTAGGTGTTAATCATAGGCAGAACTAAACTTTATGATTATCATGTTGGCAGTTAAGTGGAAGAGGAAACTGTGAAGAGAGACTTTGGACAAATAGAAAAACCTGCTATTGCAATAGTACAGATGACCTATATTGGAATAGTAGCTTAGGATATAGTCTTGTGGGAAATTCATGTTTAATGTAAGTGACCATGATGATCCAGTAAAGAGACTGAGGAGTGTGAGAAGAACCAGGAGAGAGTGCTGCAAAAAAAATTGTGGACAATACAAAATTTTGTGACTCCTTGAGGACTTACCACCTTCTCTACTGTTTTTCAAAACAGAGGTCACTGCACAAAGTCAATCTGTCTACAAGTAGGTATTAAATATTTATTGTATGCAAGTGTCCTAGTTACAGCATTAACTATTACAATGGAATACTCAGATCCTGAGAGCTGTAATAGTTTTACAAAAATTACAATCCAATGGCATCAAGTAGAAACAGTTTTTAAGGTAGATAAAAAGCAGTTCAGGAAGATATATATATATAAATAAGAAGATAAAAAGGAAAACACTTTATTATGTACAAATTATATATAGTCAGTTATGTTTGTTTTTCCACTGGTAAAAAACTGAAACCTAAGAGAGTGTCCATTTATGTGGAAAATAGCTGAATAGATTATGATATATTAATGTAAGAAGATATAAGTTCTTTTAAGAAATGAAGAAAATATTCAGAGACAAGTAAAGTAATCAATCAGATCTGAAAGAATAATAGCATCCACATTAAAAAACTAAATAATTTTGCAAGAATTAAGATCTCATCAACATAATAATCAACAATGATTCCAGATGACCAATCCTGAGAAATGCTACCTAAGTCCTGATGGTATGAGTTGACATGGAATCTCTGGACATCCTCAAAAATTTTCAGAGACATCTCAGGTTCAAGAGGATGTGAGTAATTCCCCATTTCTTGTATCCCTGCAGTGTTGGCCCACCTGAAAGTAACTAAAGGATCTGTATGATAAAGAGCATCTCTGAGAGATACATTTCCTAGTATTCCCCTACCTCCCTGACCAACACAGATATATTCCTTCCATTTGCATCTCAGACATCAATTCATTCCCTGAGATGTGTAATTCACCTTCCTTTCTGATTGGAAGCACCTGTGTTTTTCAATCAGTGAAACCTGGACTTTTCATCCTGTGCCTGTATATGATCCCATAGCCTCTTTTCAGGGAGACAGAACTTTACCTGCTCCTGTATCCAGGTCATTCAAATTAGATTCATCTTTCTATTTTTAAGGTAATAACTGGGACCTGTCGTTCTTGAGGGAACTACCTTCCTGAACCTCTCCCACAGCACTGATAAAAAGATAATACATTAATATGAAGAATGAGTTCATACATTTTTGGACATCTCTAATGTGGAATTTTGTTCCACTATGCTGATATTTAACAAAGATATTTTCTTTCTTTTTTTCAACCAATACAAGGGAGAAGAAAATGAATACTAGATAATCAAGACCAACTTAAAGATAAAGTAGAGAGAAAACTAAAGCTTAGAATGGCTTGGAACTTTTTGTAATTCCCAAAAGCCCGTAACAGGGCAGCTAGGTGGCATAATGAATAGAGTGATCTGACTGGGGTGAGGAAGAATCATCAACGTGAATTCAAATTGATCCTCAGACATTACTGTGTGACTCTGGACAAGTCACTTAACTCTATTCTCTATTTGTCTCAGGTCTCCCATCTGCAAACTTATTTGGAGAAAGAAATTGCAAACTACTCTGGTAGCTTTGCCAATAAAACCTCAAAGGGTGCCATGTAGAGTTGGGCAGGACTGAACAAAACAATGAAAGTTGATAATGTTGATAACCAGAGTGTTGTTTTGTTCCCAAAATTTTTGACTCAATCAAATTCACTGTTTCCTACCCCATGTTTTGTTAGATAGAAAGACTAACTTAAATACCTTGTTAGAATGGAGACACTATTTAGGTTACACTGGCTGGGGGTTATAGAGGAGTCATTGAGAATTGACATGGCAGCAAGAAAAATATCAACAATAACATGTCTTTTAAATTTAAAAAAATTGTTTGTACTTTTCCAAAATGCAATATTCTAGAGAAAAAAGTCATAACATTTCAAAATACATTCACATTTACTTTGGTGTTCAGTGTTAGGAGCTGGAAAAAAAAAAGAAAGAAAGAAAAAAACCTGTCAGTTTGAGCATCAAATATCCATAATGGTGAAGAAAATACTTGCTTTCTTTCTTAGACATCTTGTCAATTTAAGTATGTCAAGATATTCAGACATCAATGAAACTGAGTTTGTATATTTTAGTCTTTTTTATTCATCGATAAGTATATGTATACATTTTCATTGTCGCTTTATATAATTGCCTTCAGAAAATAGAACCCAACAAATTTATTAATTGTTCTTCTATTTAAAAAACTATTCTAATGGTAATGAGAGTTTGTGTGTGTGTGAGAGAGAGAAGACAGACAGAGAGAGACAGACAGACAGAGAACATATTAATCCAGCAGGATTCCTTCTTGACCTTTGTCAGTGCAATCAGATTCACCTGGAATTCAGCCAGAGCCACATGAAGTTATTTCCTGGCCTGACATCAGGGTCAGCCAAGAAGTGCACCAAGGGCAGAGAGAACTCATGATAATGAGTTTTTTAGATCCTTGGGAGGACTTAGCTATATTCATTGGCATTTGGTTATTAACACTTCACAGAATGATTGCTCCCAAAGTGAGTTCTGGGCACAGCTGTCAAATATCTCTAATCTTTTAATAAAATAGATTACATGGAAGCTTCATATATGCTTTTTTCTTCAATTTTATGCCAAGTCCTCTCCACACATACTTTTGTCTTTTCTTTTTATATTAGTTACTGTATTAAAGAATTGAGAGCCATTGGATATTAAGATTCTGGGCCAGGCAGACATACTTGGCACCTATTATATTCAGAGACAATTGATCATAATTAATCTCACTGATTACAGCTAGAAGATTTATGGTTTTAAAAATGATACTCAGAAATTGTTTTAATAATGAATTTTTCTCCTAGAAAATACTTTATCTAGGTCTGTCAAGAATTTAAGAGTGAGCTAAACAATAAAACATGATTGTTATTACAATATTGGTCAAGAACTTCATTTATCTTTCTGCTTTAAATAGGTCAAACTTTGTATCCTTCACCAGCAACATCATTATTGTTAAATAATATTTATTCTACAATGTTGTCTTTTGACCTGAGTAGCCACTCAGAGCCAGTTTAACAAATATATGCCTTCATAGAAGTTTGTGCAATGCGTAACAACCACTGTCAATGTAGTACTCATTTTTTCGTATCCTTTTTCAAACTCATGGACACTGTTTTTAGGTTTACCTAATAGCTCACATTCATATGGTACCTTAGATTTTTCCAGTGAAATATATACACTTTATACATATTCTAAACCAGATTTAGAATAACTATGTAAATCAATTACCACAGGTATCTACTTATTCCATGGATAAGGAAACTAAGTCTCAGAGATTGACATGTACACACATCTAGTAATTATAAAGAATGGGATTTGAAAACAAGTCTTCCTGAATTAAAGTCTAGTACTCTTTTCTAGATATTCTTTTCTTGGGGTCTATTGACATTCAGATGCTCCATGGATAAATTTTAGTGAGTCTGTGATCTTGGATAGGGGAAAAAAATAACTTTATTTTGATAAATTACTTTCTTTTGTAATCTCCTATAACATCTTATACATTTAAAAATATTACATTGAAAAAAAAGATCATTAGCTTCATCGTACTATCAAAGGGGAATAGCACCCACCAACATGTGCATGCACACACACAAACCCTCAGAAATCATTTGGCACCCCATTCTGTCATTTTGAAGGCACAAAACAGGTTTGTCAAAGAATTTGCAGTCAGAGTGTGACCAGAGAATATTTTTCTTTTTCTCATTAGGGCATATGTTGGACATCTAATCTCAGAGAAAACACATAAAATGATTGTGTTTTGTACTAAAAAAGGAGGATGAGAGATTTTTCCTTGATGTTTTTGCACAGGCAAATTCACTATCACTGAAGTCCAAAAATTATTATTTGTTCTTTTTTTTAAATAGAAAATGTTGTAATACTTGCCATTACTACAGTTCTCATTATCCCAGCCATTTTTTTGCCTGTAGACTGAGAATTTTAAAATCTGTTTATTCTTTTTCCTCTACTTATGACTTGCAGGTCTCAGCACTGGAAGCTGTGGGGGTTAAATTTAATGGTTGGACAATAATTTTATGAAATTATGTGGTCTCCAATATTTATTATGTCTTGAGTCAGAAATTTAATTACAAATATTTATGAAATGGAGAGGAAACAATAAAGTAGAGAAATGTGAAGAGGTTAGAAAGGTTATCTATCCTATCAACCTAAATGTTTATTCCAGGTCTGCTTAGTTGAGGCAGAGATTAATTAGTTCTCAACCAGGAAGGCTGGTGATAAGTAACCACACTGCCTCCTCCAATATGGAAAGTAGTCTCTTAGGAAACTAGGAAAGGAGTCAGCCTTTCACTCACCAAATGAAGTAGTCTGGGAGCCAGAGTCTAAGTTGAAGCCGAGTTCCAAGCACATGATCCAAGCCACGGTCTCCAGCAAAGCTCCCTCAAAGACTCTCCCCAATCAGAAGACTATCTGGAGAAGACAATCTCTTCAGACTATCTTCTCAAAGACAATCTCCCTCTGAGGGGGTTTAGGGCTTGCTTTTATAGTGACTTCTTGTCCCTTCCCCTCTTCACGGGACCAATCACAGTTTCCAAATTGTCTAGCACTGTCCAGGGGGCAGTGTCTTTAGGATCAACTTCTCACATTCTGAAGGTTAAGTTCTCACCTTCTGGAGAGGTGAATACTCATCCTGGCTGATTGAGTTTCTGAGGGTGTGAATTCACTAAGTGATTTGCAAGCTCCTCTACCTAGTTCAAGCTTGTTTTCATTCAATCAAAAGGTAGACAAAGGAGAATTAATCCTGTCTTCACAATCTAATGAGGTACTTAAGTTAGTGTTAACTCAGGGATAGACAATAGAGTGAAAAATTCTCTTTCACAAAGATCTTTTGCCCTGGGGCTAGGTCTTCACCTTAAGGCAGGCTTGAAAGGGCCTAGTGTTATATATCTCTGGGCCTCACTGTAGGTGCCAGGGTCTGGGACTTCAAGGTATAGGTCTGGAGTCTGGCATGCTCTGTTGTTGCTGGATCTGGAAGTTGGACTATATTCAGGCTCAGATCCTGGCACAATAGGTGGGGGCTTGGTCGGCTACCCAACCACTGTGTACAGTTTTGCTTCTGACTCCACCTTATTCCATGAAAATCCTGTGAAAACTAATCTCTCTGCCTAAATTTCAAGTTATGTTCAGTGGGAAAGTCCCCTCACTCTGTCTTGCTCTTGATTTTTGACTCCTGTCATTTTGAGGTGCTTTTTAAAGTTGGAGGGATTGTCAGAATGTTTTTAGCTTTTGCTGCCACTCAGTCACCATATTGTTTTTAAAAGATTATCTATTACAAAAATGAATAACATATAAATAAGTTGGAAATAAGTTCTGAGTGATAATATATGTATAACCTAGTAGAATTGCTTGTTAACTCTGTAAAGGAGGAGGGAAGATAGGAGGAAGACAACATGAATCATGTAACCATGGGGAAAAAAATGAAAAATGTTAAAAAAAAGAAGCAATTCAAATATTATGGATACCTAGTCTTGATTACACAGGATTTGGCAAATTCCACACTTCAGTATCAGAAACCTTAGAACATGATAATCTAGAAGACACGGGAACTGGGTTTACAACCAAGAATCACCTAACCATGTTATGGGTATATTTGATCTAGTTTGGGTTTTATATTGATGGCTGATTGATCCTTATCAAGATAGGTTTGGGTTGTTAGGGTAACCAAGTTGTAGACAGTTGATGAATTTTCTGGACAGAGTTTAATCCAACACATTTATTATTAACTATGAGTATTGAAATAATTGGTCCTAAAAAGGATGGTGTTGATGATATTGAGATACTGAGGTTAATGGGACTCCTCAGTATCCCTCAGTGAAGAAAGCCTGAGCACTTCCCTCACTGGACCAGTGCACTTTTCAATCTCCAGACAATGTTTGTAAAAAACAGAACAGGGATTTATTTTGAAAACAAGGTATTATGAAGGGGAGGATTAAATGAATAGGAGTTCCTTAATTCTAAGGAGTTCTCACTAGCCTCCCACCTTCAAAAACCCCTCATGAGGTATCTTCTGTGACTTGACACTCTCTAGGCCCTAAGCTGTCTGTCTAGACCCTCAAATCTGACTAGCTAACCTGACTCTATTTAATCCTCCCATATTTATTTGTAGGAGGAAACAGGTCTGTTAGTATCTTCAGGGTGAACTCTTTATAGCTGAGTTCAACCCTAGTTGAGCCCATGTTGGTTTCTGGCTGTTACCAACAGAGGCTAGCCAGTCACAGATCTTCTGAGTAGTCTGGAACACTTTCAGTATGCAGGAACACATATGATTTTAAAGCAATGGTGGGTTTCTCCAGTCAGGAACAACAGAGATTTGGCTTCAGCTCCAAGGATAGGAAGCCAAAACTCCTCAGCTCGAGAGAGGAAGCCCCAGTTCTGGACAGCTCAAGAGATAGGAAGTTCAAGAGCCTCTAGTAACCATTGGTGTTCACTCTTTTATCCACTCTTTGTGTTCCAGAATCCAGAATTCTTTGGTTCCTAGCATGTGGCTACTCTCTGCTTACAATAACTCTTTCTCTTACTTATTGCAACCTATTTCTCTTCTTCCCTTCGTACAATATACACAGGGACAGGATAAAGGAGGTATGAATAAGGTAGGAAAACTCTCGTCCTAATTCTAAGATTTCTAAATATAACCCCCCCCAATCTAAATCCTCACAGATTTCCTTCTTGTTCACCAAGGGTGAACCTCCTTAAAACTATTCTCAACTATCTATCTAAGACCCAATTTTATCTATCTAAAGTTATTCTCATATATAAATTTCAATATTATTAATCTCCTTAAATTATTTATCAAAATTCACAAGTAGTCTACATGTGACAGTTAGAAGTCACTAGCCTCCTCTGACTCTTCCCAGCAGGGAGTCAGATCTCATGCTATTCCAGTGAGAGCAAACAGAGCCCTCTCCTAGGAGGACTCTCTCTCTCTCTCTCTCTCTCTCTCTCTCTCTCTCTCTTACTCTCTTTCTGGGAGAAAGCTTTCAATCCCAAACAAATGTTCATCAATGTTCTTCCAACTTCTCAAAGTTAACTTTAACTGAAATTACTAACAGATAGTCAGAGAAAAGACTCCAGCCATCTGCTCAAGATAGTAAGTTTAAGGAAGTGGCCCCCAGCTCTCTGATTGCCTTCCCACAATGCAAGTATTCCTTAAAGTGACCACCGTGATTTTTTCCTGGCCATGCCTTATAGGGGACAAGGAAAAAATTATTTCTTTGGTATTAATCTCAATTCTAATTATGGTAGAACTAATTAATAACTAATTAAACTCAACATTTCCACCCTGTGCTTCATCAAAAAGAATATTCTTTCTCAATGAAGCAAAGCACCTAACTAACCTTATTTTAAAATTTAAAGAGATTTAAAGAAAGGAAGAACAAAAGAAAATAAGAAAAAAATCTTGCAAAACAAGTCACATATTACAGTTACAGATATTTCAATTATATACATTTCCAATTGCAAAAATAATATATTTTAAGTATACTATTACAGAAACAAAACCTACCTAAAGATAATAATTCAAAATCAACTTACAATACTATGAAAAACAACAAAAAAAAACATTGCAAGAAAATTATTATACAAAATATAAATATTTTCCCCTGAGATGGGTAAAAACCCCTTCTGAGGTTCCCTTTAAGTAGGATATAAGATCTCCTCTCAGATAAGATATTTTCTTTAATATTTAATTTGATATTTTTAAAATATTAAATATATTTATTAATAATTATTTATTAATTTATTATTATTTTAGATTTTATTTAGATATTATTATTTTATGCATTAATTATTATATTTAGCAACTAGTTATAAATTTATTAACATTCCTATTTGATATCCTGTTTTTATATGAATAAGAATGATTTTTAACCTATAAATTATATACTTATAATTACATCCTAATACAAACCTTTATATAAAAAATCAAACAAAAATGTAAAGTTAATTGTATTTAAATCATCAGTCTTCTTAGTCCTTGATAGTAGTTCCAGTGTTTGTGCAAAAAAATCTATTTGTAGTCCATTATTGCAGTAATTCCATCGACATTTTTCCTTGTATATATGTCCTTGTTGTTGCAGTCCAGCTGTTGTTGTGTTGATCTGTAGCTTCTTACTCTTGGTTGTCAACTTCCAATAATGGTTCTTTCTTCACATGGGAGCAGTGTATTCATGCTGACATTTCTGCTATCTTTACTGCTGTTGGTATAATTAGAAGAATTTGAAATGGACCTTTCTAAGCAGGTCGTGTTCCTCCTGTTCTATTAAAATTCTTTATATAAATTGTATCACCTGGATTTATGTCATACAATGAAAAATCAATAGATGCAGCCTGTGCAATTGCTCCTAATTCTTGAAGTTATTTGATTCTAATTTTAAAATCTCTACTATATTTAACAGTTGTGGTATCACCAGCTAACATTGAACTATAAACAGGGATAAATGTTTTAGATTGTATGGGTGGATGTCGAAATAACATTTCATATGGTGTAAATCTCCTCTTGGCCTTATTTTTAGGTAGAATAAAGCTGGTGGCAAAACATCAAGCCATTTCAAGTGTGTTTCTGTGCATAATTTATCAATCATGGTCTTTATTTCTCTATTTAACCTTTCCACTTGTCTGGAACTTTTACATGGTAAGGCACATGAAACTCAGGTGTTATCCCAAGGCATGTGTATATTGTTATAACTGAATAAGTGAAGTGTGTTCCTCTATTTGAATCTAATCTTAATGGTAGGGCAAATCTAGGAATAATCTCCCTTAGTAATACTTTTGCTACAAAATTTGCTGTGTTTTTATTTGATGGGAATGCTTCTGGCTATCTTGTCAATTGATCTATAATTACTAAGCAAAATTTATAGTTCCCAGTTTTCAGCATTGAAATAAAATCTATTTGTAAATTCTTAAATGGTGTAAATGCCAATGATCTTCTGCCAAATGCCTTTCCTCTAAATACATGCTGGTTGTAGTCTTGACATATCTCACAAGCTGCACAAACTTTAGATGCTATACTGTAATTCCAGGGTTTATCCATGTTTTCTTCCCTGAATCAACTATGCCCTGTATGTTTTTGTGTATAGCTTGACAAATTTGATTATAAAATTATAAAAAGTTCTTGGGAGTATTGGATTTCCATGCGATGCAATCCACACTCCATTTATTTGCTTTGCTTTAAAATTCTGTCTCCATTTCTTTACTTCTTTCTCATTATATGCACTTGACAAATCTGATTCACCTACGATTGATAAATTTAAAAATAACTTAGGATCTTCCATAGTTGCTTCTTTTGCTGTTATATCTGCTCTGTGATTCCTTCTTGATACAAAATTATTGCCATCTGTTGTTGTGAGGACAATTATTTAGTATTAGTTACATATAGTTTATATGGACCTACCAGGTAGGGCTGGAGAATTCCAAGATGGAATGAAGAGGCAGGAAGTAGGGCTTGTGCTCTGAGAGGGACTCCATTAGTGGTTGGCACAAACTGTTGCTAGCCCTGGGAGATCTCAGAGTTAAGGAAAACCTGCATCCAGATTCCCTGGGATCCTGAGTGGTGGAGGCTTTCAGCAAGTGGACAAGACCTGCAGAGCTGCACCAAGTGGAGAAGGGGTTTGGGATCTGGTGGACAGCATCTCAAGCATACTCTTTCTACCTGGGTACCTTGGACCACCTTGGCTCTTGGCATCCTGTGATCATCCATGGATAACTGTGACCCCCAAAGCCACCCTCAGGCCTTTTAGGTGTTCTGACCAAACCTGGCTGGAACCAGGTTTGAGGGAGCCTTCCCAGTGACTCTAGTACTGCTCCTTTGGGCCTTGCCTGGCTTAGGTCAATTAGATTAGAGTAGTCAAGTCCTCCCCTTGCCCTTGTGGTTTGCCCTTTAGGTTTTCAAGTACAGAATCCCCTGTCCCATCTTTTATTTAGTTACCCTCAATTAAAGTGTTAAAAACCTTTACCTTTGCTGGCTGGTTCCATAGACCCTGGCCTAAGATGAGCTGGGTGACCGGTGGGGCCAACTGCCATTCCTGTGTCAGTTAAAACAGTGAACTCTGGTCTCCCTATCCTGGTTGATCCTGTCTCTCCTTCAACCCAGTGTGTGTACCCACAAACCATTTAGGTCACATTTTTAACATCTCTGGTGCCCCATCTTTTACAGTGTGTGCCGAACAATGCACTACTGCTAACATTTTTGGCAACTGTAGAGCAACTAAGAGCTCATTTATTATCTTTGCACTGGCTATTATTTTCGCAGATGACATAAAAAAATCCACACTGCAACCAGAGTTCCTACTGCATGGCAAATGCTGAAAGTATATTTAGAATATATATAGATAGTAGTTTTTCTATCTGTGGCTATTAGATAAGCTTGCGTCAATACTATTAATTCAGCAGCTTGAGAACTCAGATTTGATTGAATTGAGTCTGACCATATTGGTTCATATTCTGTAACTACAGCTGTTCTGGTAATACCTAATTCCATCTTTCATAAAAGATGATCCATCAGTAAATTATATTATATCAGCATTCTCCAATGGAGTATCAAGTAAATTGTCACAGGACTTTTTTGCAATATTCACTACTTTTTCACAGTCATGTTTGGTAAATCAGGAAGCAGTGTGGTTGGATTAAGCATTATGCATCTTTTCAATGTAATATTCTCATTGCTTAGTAAAGTTATTTTGATTATCTAGGAAGCCTCTGATCTGAGAATGCCAGAGTCTGTGTCTTAAAAGTAAAGCTTCCACTTCATGAGGGCTCATAATAGTTAGTATACATCTGTACCTTTTGTAACTCAGAGCACTGTAGCAGCTACACAGCTCAGACATGGTGGAGCACCAACAGGGATTGGATCTAACTGTGCTGAGTAATATGCAATTGGTCTTTGTGGTGGTCCTAAAGATTGAGTAAGAATTCCAGAAGCTACTCCTTTTCTCTCATGCACATGTAAGGGGAAAGATTTGTTATAAACAGGGATGCCTAATGCAGGGGGCTGACAAAATTGCTTGTTTTAACTTTGCAATGGCTGCTAAATATTCTGTACTTAATTGCAATGTTCTGATACTATATCTCTTGTTAACTGTGTTAGGGGTTTGGTGATTTCCCCATAATATAAAATCCTCTCTCTGCAGAAACCAGTTGTTCCCAAAATTGCCCTGAGTTGCTTCTTTGTTTTAGGTGCACTTAATTTTTGGATGTCTGCAATTCTTTTCTAAGAGATGTAACATGAACGTTTTGCTAAAAAGAATACCAAATATTCCATCAAAAATGACTATATTCTTTCAGAGAACATTATGGTCATTTAATAAAATAGTTTTCCAAGCATTCCTGAAGAAACCAATAGATTTAAACAGAAAATTTGATGTCCAAATATAAAATTCAAGAGAACCATAAAAAGGTAGATAAGAAAGAGAAAAAAATTTAAGGCCTTCAATAAGGTCAAATCATTTATATTCCTAAATGGAAAGATAATACTGATAACTCTTAAGAATTATTTTCATTATCATACTATTTAGAAGGTAGAGGGTGTGGCAGTAAGCTGTTTAGGATGATATATTAAAAAAAAAAGAATCCAGAGATGAAAAAGAGGATTGCACTGAGAGAAATGGTAATAGAGAAGAAAAATGGGATAAATTCTACCACATAAAGAGCCATGGGTTGGAGAACTATTAAAGTGGAGGGAAGGATGATGGTGGTGACAGTTATATTTAAACCTATCACTGGAAATGCCTTAGAGAGGGAAGAACCGACAGATTTTTTGAGACATAAAATCCTATCTTATCCTTTAGAGATGTAGAAGAGGGATAAGAAATGGGATGGTGGGAAGGGGAGTAATACAAGGGATGCAAAAGTTCCAGGGGAGATTAAAAGACCCTATAGAGAAGTAGGAGGAGAATAAAAGGGTGGTAGTGGGAAGGTAATATAAGGGAGAGGAAATCAGGGGAGTGATTAAAAGAAAAATACTAGTGCAGAGGGAAAGAGTGAAAGAGCAAAGGGCAAGATTAAAAGAGAAAATCAAGATAGATAGGAATACAAAGACAATAAGCATAGCTATTAATGGAAATAGGATGAACTTACCCATAAAATGGAAGCAGATACCAGAGTGGATTAAAAACCAGATTCCTCTCCTATGTTGTTTACAAGAACCACATTTGAGGCAGGCCGACTCACACAGAGTAAAGATAAGAGACTGGAGCAGAACCTATTGGGCTTCAATTGAGACAAAAAAAGTAGGAGTAGAAATCATGATTTCAGCCAAAACTAAAGCAAAAACAGATCTGACTAAAAGAGCTAAGGAAGGCAATTGCATCTTGATAGAAAGTAAATATAGATAATGAATTAATATCAGTATTTAAAATATATGCATTAAATCTTATAGCATCCTGATGTTAAAGGAGAAACTAAAGGATTTTAAAATGAAAATAGACAGTAAAACTATACTATTGGAAGATCTGAAACTTCCCCTATCAGAACTAAATGAATCAAACAAAAATAAAAAAGAATGAAATAAAGGAAGTAAATAAAATTTTAGGAAAAGTTAGATTCAACAGATATCTAAGGAAAATAAAATAGGGATAAATAGAATATACCTTCTTTTCAGCAGGATATGTTACATATACAAAAATTGACCATGTACTAGGAAATTAAAAATTTCACAAAGAAATACAGAAAAACAGAAATATTAAAGGCAACTTTTCCAGATCATGATGCAATAAAAATTATAATCAACAAGTGTTCATGGAAAGGCAGATTAAAATTTAAATAGAAACTCAATAATTTTATTCTTCTGAATTGGTGGGTCAGAGAACAAATCATAGAAAAAATCACTGATTTTATTGAAGTGAAAGAGACTGAGGAGACAACAATGTAAAAATTTCTGAGATAGAACCAAAGCAGGATTCATGGGGGAAAATTTATATCACTGAATGCTTATATCAATAAAATAGAATTAGAAGAAAAGTAGGAAACTGGAGGAGTGTATAAGTTTCTATTAGAAAGAGCTCATTTCTCAAGTGTATAGATCAATGAGTCAAATTTGTTAGAATATGAGTCATTTTCCAATTGATTAATGGTCAAAGTATATAAAAAAGCAGTCTTCAGAAGAAATCAAAGTTACCTTTAGATATATTAAAAATGCTCAATGTACTATATTTTTAAACATTTATTAAAATTTATATTTTAGAAAAGTTAACATGGTTACATGATTTATGCTCTTACTTTCCCCTTCACCCCCCGACCTCCACCCCTCCCCTGGATGATATGCATTTCCACTAGTTTTAACTTGTGTCATTAATCAAGACCTATTTCCAAATTGTTGATAGTTGCATTGGTGTGGTACTTTTGATCCCCAATCATGTCCTCATCAACCCATGTATTCAAGCAGTTGATTTTCTTCTGTGTTTCCTCTCCTGCAGTTCTTCCTCTAAATGTGGGTAGCGTTCTTTACCATAAGTCCCTCAGAATTGTCCTGGGTCATTGCATTGCTGCTAGTACAAAAGTTTTCTTTCTCTGTTTTTGATCTCCTGGCTTTGGAATCAGTACCATATTTGTGTCATAAAAGGAATTTGGTAGGACTCCTTCTTTGCTTATCATATCAAATAATTTGTGTAGTATTGGGATTAGTTTTTCTTTGAATGTCTGATAGAATTCACTTGTGGATCCATCAGGCACTGGCGATTTTTTCTTAGGGAGTTCTTTGATGGCTTGATCAATTTCTTTTTCTGATATGGGATTATTTAAGTATTCTATTTCTTCTGCTGTTAATCTAGGCAATTTATATTTTTATAAATATTCATCCATATCTCTTAGATTGCTATATTTGTTGCTGTATAATTGGGTGAAATAGTTTTTAATGATTGCCTTAATTTCCCCTTCATTAGAGGTGAGGTCTCCCTTTTCATCTTTGATACTGTCAATTTGGTTTTCTTCTTTCCTTTTTTTATTAGATTGAGCAGTACTTTGTCTATTTTATCTGTTTTTTTCAAAATACCAGCTTCTAGTCTTATTTATTAATTCAATAGTTCTTTTACTTTCAATTTTATTAATTTCTCCCTTTATTTTTAGTATTTCTAATTTAGTTTTCATCTGGGGGTTTTTAATTTGCTCGCTTTCTAATTTTTTGAGTTGCATGCTCAGTTCATTAATCTCTGCCCTCTCTAATTTGTTACTATATGCACTCAAGGATATAAATTTCCCCCTGAGTCCTGCTTTGGCTGCATCCCACAGAGTTTGGTAGGATGTCTCATCATTGTCATTCCCTTCAATGAAATTGTTGATTGTTTCTATGATTTCTTCTTTGACTAGCTGATTTTGGAGAATCATATTATTTAGTTTCCAATTAGTTTTTGATTTGCCTGTCCAGGTGCCCTTAGTAATTATTATTTTTATTGCATTATGATCTGAGAAAGTTACATTTATTATTTCTGCTCTTTTGCATCTGTTTGCAATGTTTCTATGCCCTATTACATGGTGAATCTTTGTGAATGTACCATGTGCAGCTGAAAAGAAGGTGTATTCCTTTTTGTCCCTATATATTTTTCTCCACATATCAATTAAATCTAATTTTTCTAGGACTTCATTCACCTCTCTTACCCGTTTCTTATTTATTTTTTGGTTTCATTTATCTAGATCTGAAAGAGGAATATTTAGATCTCCCACTATTATGGTTTTACTATCTATTTCCTTCTTGAGCTCTACCAGTTTCTCCTTTACAAATTTGGATGCTATGCCATTTGGTGCATACACATTGAGCAATGGTATTTCCTCATTGTCTATCCTGCCTTTTATCAGGATGTAATTACCTTCCCTGTCTTTTTTAATCATATTTATTTTTACTTTGGCTTTATCAGAAATCATGATCTCCACTCCTGCCTTTTTTTTTCTCATTTGAAGCCCAAAAGATTTTGCTGAAGCCCTTTATTTTAGACTTGTGTATGTCCATCTGTCTCATATGTGTTTCTTGTAGACAACATATGGTAGGATTTTGGTTTTTAATCCACTCTGCTATTTGCTTCTGTTTAATGGGTGAGTTCATCCCATTCACATTCAGAGTTATAATTATCAGTTGTGTATTCGCCGGCATTTTGGTATCCTCCCCTAGTTCTATCCCTTCTTCTTACACCATTTCCTTTTAAACCAGTGGTTTCCTTTAAGCCAGTAACCATTGTCCCCTCCCTTGATTTACTTCTATTTTTGCCCCCTCCCTTATTATTCCCCTCTTTTTATTTTTAAGGACTAATGAATTCCCTCCCCCTTCTTCTCCCCTCCCTTTTTTGACCTCCTCACTCCCCTGCTGTCCTTGGTTTATTCCTTTTGACTTTCTCAGTAGGGTTAAATAGAGTTTTATATCCCAATGGATATAGCTACTCTTCCCTCTCAGGGTTAATTACACTGAGAGTAAGGTTTAAATATTACCTCTTAATGCTGTCTTCCTCTCCTTCTTGTAATAGTATTCATCCCTTCCCCTTCCCATGCCCTCTTTGTGTGTAATAGAATATCCTATTTTTCTTATTCCTTAAAGATTCTCTTGGTGTTCTCTACTATTCACCCCCCTCTTTCCCTCCCGCCCATATCATCTTACACCAGTTAGTATTCCAACCTCTCCCTATGAATAATTGTTCTAATTATTATAATAGTGAATGCTATAATGGTGAACAGAGTTCACTATAGAGAATTATACATAACATTTCTCCACATAGGAGTACCAATAATTAGATCTTATTGAAGCCCTTAAAGAGGCAAATTTAAAAAAAATATGAGTTTTCTAACTTTCCCTTCTGTTTCTTATTTACCTTTTCATGTTTCTCTTGATTTTTGTGGTTGGATATAAAACTTTCCATTTAGTCCTGGTCTTTTCTGTGCAAATGCTTGGAAATTTTCTATCTTGTTGAATGCCCAAACTTTCCCCTGAAAGAATATAGTCAGTTTTGATGGGTACGTGATGCTTGTGGTAAACCCAGTTCTCTTACCTTTCTGAATATCATATTCCAAGCCTTGAGATCTTTTAACTTGTAGGCTGCCAGATCCTGTGTGATCCTGATTGGTGCTCCTTGATATCTGAATTGTCTCTCTTTGGCTTCTTGTAAAATGTTTTCTTTTACTTGGAAGCTCTTGTATTTGGCTATTATATTCCTGGGGGTTGTCTTTTCTGGGTCTAGTGTAGAGGGTAATCTATGGATCCTTTCAATGTCTATATTGCCCTCTTGTTGTAGAACTTCAGGGCAATTTTGCTGAATAATTTCTTTTAGTATGGAGTCCAAATTTTTATTAATTTCTGCTTTTTCAGGAAGACCAATGATTCTCAGATTGTGTCTTCTAGACCTGTTTTCTTTATCTGTCAGTTTCTCATTGAGATATTTCATGTTTCCTTCTATTTTATCAGTCTTTTGACTTTGTTTTATTTGTTCCTGCTGTCTTGATAGATTATTGGCTTCTACTTGCCCAATTCTTGTCTTTAGGGACTGGTTTTCTGCTATAAGCTTTTGATTTTCCTTTTTAGTTTGGTCTTACCTGTTTTCCAGCTGTTTGATTTTGGTCTCCAATTTGCTTATTAATTCTTTAGATTTGGGGACACCTTTTTCTAATTGCCCAATTCTAGCCTTTAGAGACTGTTTTTTGGCTACAATCTTTTGGCTTTCCTTTTCAATTTGGTCATTTTTGGTCTTTGATTTACTTGCCTCACTTTCTAATTGTGAAATTCTGCCTTTTAAACTGTTATTTTCTTGCCAGATCTCTTCCATCTTTCTCATGATCTCAGATTTGAACTCTTCAAGACCTTGTGACCCATTTTCATTATTTTGGGAAGATTTGGATATGGTCACTTGTTTGTTCTCCTCTACTGTTTGCTCTGTTGTCTGGATTTTTCTGGGTAAAAGTTGTCAAGTGTTAAAGGTTTTTTCTTCTTCATCTTTTTCTTCTGGTTTTCCTGATGATTCTGGCTTCCCATTGTAAGCTGAGTGCCCTCTCAGCTTTATGCTCAAAGCCCAGGATCTGTCTGGGCTCTTTAGACTCCTGAGATCTCAAATCTAGTTGTTCTGGGATAAGCCTCCGGGTGGTTTCCTTGCTCTTTCTTCAGCCTGAAGGTCCTTTAATAGTCTCAGGGAGCTGCTTCTGCATTCATGCACCTCTCTGCACTGGGTCCGCAGTCAAGGTCCACTCCTGCATTCAGAACCAGCCCCTTTGTCTGCGCCATAGTCCATGCCTTAGCCCACGCCTGTGTCAGCCCCTTTGCTTGCGCCTGGGCTCAGGGTCTGTTTTCAGAGTCCGTGAGTTCTTTAGCCTCTTGGGGGCATCTTAAGTCTTGCTGCTCTCAGGAACAAGCCCTGGTGACCTACCAATGACTTAATGTGTGCCCCAAACTTGCTCTGACTCTTGTGCGCTGGCTTTGGAGTTGTAGGTGGTGTGGGGTGTTGGAAGGGGTTGCTCTGCTTGTGTTTTCGTGAGAGCTGTTTCACCCCTTTATAGCATGGAAATACCCCGATTCCATGTACCTTCAATGCTACGCCCTCTTGTGGGGTCCCTTCTTTCCTCTGCATTTGTTTTTATGTCTTCTTGAGGAGTCCTATATGCGTGGGCTAGGAGAGGTCAAGCAGCAGCTTTTTACTCTGCCACCATCTTAATCTGGAACCTCTCAATATTCTATTGATTAAGAGAAGTGGAAATTAAAACAAGTCTGAGGTATCACTTCACTCCTATAAGTTTTGCTAGCATGGCAGTTAAAGGAAAAATGACAAATTTGGTGGGAAAGTGGAAAATTGGGACACTAATGTACTTTGGTGGACTTGTAAACTGATCCAACCATTTTGGAGAACAACTTAGAATTCTTACTTTCCAATATATAATTTATGTTTTCTCCCTCACTTTCATGCTCCTCCAAGAAGGTAGGTGATATATATTGTATCTGTTTTATCATACAATACATATTTCCATATTTATTATGTTGAGAAAGAAGACACATTGTTTGCACTGGAGATAAATCCATAGAGAAAATAAAGTGATATATGGTACACTTCAATCAGTATTCAGACTTTGTCAGTTTTTTTTTTATTAGTCCTTTAAACTTGTCCTAGATCATTGCATTGCAAACAATAGTTAAATTATTCACAGTTGATCATCATCCAATCAATACATTATTGCTGTTACTGTGTACAATGCTCTGGTTCTACTCACTTCCCTTTGCATCATCTCATATGAATGTTTAATTTTTTTTGTGATTTTTATGTTTTCAATTTTTATGGCAAAATAGTGTTCCATTACAATCATATACCATAATTTGTTTAACAATTTCCAAATTTGCAGATGGCTCTTCTTTTTCAAGTCTTTGCCACCACAAAAAAATCTGGTATAAAAATGTTTGTACAAGTTGTCATTTTTGAAGAAGTATATAATTTCCCTCCATTTAATTTTTTTTTGGAATACAAACAATGGTATTATTGGGTCAAAGGGCATGTGTAGTTTTATAGCCTTTGGGCAAGACTCCAAATTTATCCTCAGAACTTTTGTGTCAATTCGCAGCTCCACCAAAAGTGCAACAATGTCCTAATTTTCCTCAATATTTTCCATTTATCTTTTTTCCTTTTTTGCCATATTAGCCAGTCTTACATGAGAGATTTTTTTCATTAGAGATGTTTTAATTTAGATTTCTCTAATCAGTAGTGATTTGGAACTTTTTTCCATATAATTAAAAATAGTTTCAATTCCTTCATGTGAGATTTGCCTATACATAACTTTGGTGGTTCCATCATTTTTAAATTAACTCTCCTTGACCAATTTTCCACATCAGTTATTTTATCAATGAGATATTTCACATTTTCTCCTATTTTTTCATTTCTTTTACTTTGTTTTATTGGTTCTTGATGTTTCTTAGAGACATTAGCTTCCACTTGCTTATTTTTAATTTTTAATATATTATTTTATTTAGTAAACTTTTGTACTTCTTTACTATTTGGTCAAGTGCGCTTATTAAGAATTTTCTCTCTTCAGTTGATTTTTGTGCCTCTTTTCCAATTATCTTACTCTGTTTTTAAGTTTTTATTTTCTTCAATATTTTTTCTACCTCATTTACCAAGCTGTTGGTTCTTTTTTTCATGATTTCCTTCATCACTCTTTGTTCTTTCTCCAAATTTTTTCCCCCACCTCTCATTTTGTTTTCAAAATATTTTAAAAACTCTTACAAGGAATATTTTTGACTTTTTGACTTAAGACCAATACCCATTTTACTTTTAGGATTTTAATGAAATTTCATTGACTTTGTTGTTTTCTTCTGACAGACTTCTGTTGTCTTCTTTTGTGTTTTTGTCTTCTGTCTCTCACCAGATAACTTCCTATGTTAAGTTTTTTTTGTTGTTGTTTGATCATTTTTTCCAGTCTTATTCTTGACTTTAAACTTCTAAAAAATCTGTCAAATCTCTGCTCTTTTTCTGTGGTGAAGGGGCACACTGCCCAAAGCTTTAGATTCTTTGTATAGTTGTTTTCAGAGATAATCAGTTTTCAGTCCTTCCAAGCTCATACAGATATTGATCCAAATTATATTACATCAGGTTAAAGGGGCTCTTTCTTATATCAGATATAAGGTCATAAGAAAGAATGTAAGACTTTATTCTAAGAGCCATAAGTGCACTTAATCACAAAAATTTCCTAGTAGGAGGACTTCTATCCATGTGACCAAATAAGAAAACACTAGTAGGAGGGAGGGAATCATCTGGACCTGTTGAATTCTTCCCTCTGACATTTTCTCCTCACCTAACTTGGGGAAATAAACATTATATTGTCCATATTGTAATTCCTTTGTCAGTACTGTACTTACATCCTGCCCATACTGTGAGCAGAAATGACCCTTATCTTGTCCCAATTGTGAATACCCATTTTAAATCTCCAAGTTATTTTAGGAACCATTCAGTCCTTTGTCATTTCCATTGCCCATCACTGAGTGATATTGACCTCTTCACTGGCCTGTAACTCTGTGACTACAGGCTGGCATAATGGGGCAGTAGTGTGGCTGTTCAGTTGCCCTGTGCCTATTTTGTTTTTCTATAATCATGAACTAATAGTGGGGTGGGATAGTTCTTCTGGCCTGTAAACATCAATGAGAATGAATATGTTGTACTATACCATCTGGACAATCTGAGACATAAGGGTTATAAATCTTGTACTAGAGCGAGAAAGGCTCTAAAATCATGAGGAAAGTCAGGGGTTTTATTTGTTGAAGGCAATCAGGTCCCTTAGTTATTGGCTCAGAGTTTTACCTCAATTGTTTACTTATAGATTGGACAAATTTCTGGCATTATAGTCTAAATTTTTCGTTTAGTTTTGCTCATTTCTCAGCAGAGCTTTTAATATTTGCAGAAGACTTTAAAATACCTGAAATTAGAGGAGTAACTATAAGGATAAATAATATCTTGTCAGTTTAAATATAATCAGAACTAGAGAATTTCATTATGTAATAACATACGATAGAAACATAGGTTAAGGGAATACTACCATTGCCAATTCTTAAGAAAGTGACTTCTCCATAGCAACCACTTCACATGTTCTGAGCTCTTTCAATCTCTCTCTCTCTCTCTCTCTCTCTCTCTTGCTCTCTCCTTCTCTCTAAGTTGCCTTATGAAATAAGGGCAAAGTCGGGAGGCCAAGGCGGTCTTAGGAAGACAACACTTGAAACCAACTCCTTGGCTCACAGAACGANCTTTCTTCCTTTCTTTCTTCTTCCTTCCTTCCTTCCTTCCTTCCTTCCTTCCTTCCTTCCTTCCTATCCTCTATTTCCTGAAGTCAGGAAAACCAAATTTCGAATCTTCCCTCAGACATCTGCTAGCTGTATGGCTGTGGACAAATTAATTGACTATTTTTGTGTAAATTTCTTCAACTTTAAAAATATATATGCTATGTCATTTGATTCTTAGAACAACCTTTTTGCTGAAAAAATAATAATATCATGTTTGAAAAACTAAACAGGAAATAAGTTAAGTGCTTAGGGAGGTAACTGAGAATGTATTCTAGAATCCCTCTGAGTACATTACAAAGAAGAATCAATGAATCTCTAGCCTAAGGCTATATAGCAAGATGTCAACAAAGGCCTTTCCAATCTCAAACATACAGTAAAAGAGAACTTTCAAATTTAAAAGAACAGAATATATGGCAACTAGAATATAGTAAGAAAACACAAGAAAAATCTAAGGCACATATAGCACAAGTCAATTTGGAGCAAGTATTTAATTCAATAATGTGCTTTTTTATATTACTTGGTTTTATGATAAGTATGGTTTTATATATTCAGTCAATGAAGTAGGAGATATAAGAAAAGGAAATATTTATTGATTTTAAGATAGGAAACTAGCTGTTTCAAATTTTGTAAACCTCTTAAGATTTTTCTTAACAGATCTTGGATTTTCTTTACCAAAGCTTGAATTTCCAAATTCAAGGGCTAGACCTGATCTTGCGCATTAAATAAAAGGAGATATCAAGATCTAAAATAGATAGAGCATATCAGAAAGCTTCCTGGTAGGCAGATCTGCCAGATGGTCTTAGCAAGCATCCATTATATTGAGAAGCTATACTTAATGAGCCTCTGTTAGATTGAGAAGGTACACTTAATGATGCATAATTATAGTATAAGAGTATAAAGCTGCAGTGCTTGTATTTCATAGGCAGGAGAGAATGAAGTGGGAAAAACCCCTCAATTCTTGTATGTTAGTGTGTATGTGTGTACATTATACATGCATGGATATATTCATACATAGATATAATTATTTGTTATTTACTTAAATTTACTTAAACCCACTGGACCAATTGTCAATGGATTTTCTTGGCAAAAATGCTGGATTAGTTTGTCATTTCCTTCACAAGTTTTATGCAAGGGCAAATTAAATGATTTGCTCAGGATCATATAGCTATCAAAATGTCTGGTGTCACATTTGAATTCTCATCTTTCTGACTCCAGGTTCTATGCAGTCTATTTACTGTAACATCTGGCTGTGTGTGCATATATGTATATGTGTCTTTTTATCTATCCATTTATCATTAATATAACAATATTTATTTAATGCTTCCTATATTCCACACACTCTTTTAGGTATAAGGAAAACAAATAAAAAAGTAAATAGCCAACCCCCCAAGGATTCTACTGAAAATTTTCTTGTACTTGTGTGTACTTGTTTATCTATTTATCATGAATTGTATTTACTTCATCTAACTATTGTATTTTCTTCATATCTATTTTGGACTCTACTTAAGCATCCTAGCTTGGTAAGAATGTAAGTTCATATAACTCAAGATTTCTTTTTTCTTTTATATCCCAACATCTAGGTTTGTGTCTTAAACATAGTAAACCCTTAATAAATGTTTATCGATTTGAATTCAAAGGGGGTAAATACTTCACAGTATCTTGAAAGTAAATTTATTTCTCTTTGGGAATTGTTATTTATTTAAAAGTTAACCTACCACAAAATAGCATGGTTGGAAAGAGAACTGAACTTAGAGGTGTTAAGACCTTGAGTAACTCAATTTGCCACACATACTGAAATAAATAATGCCCTTTTTATTGCTTTAATAATTCCATTTCATATGTATGTGAGAAGGGCTAAAATTGCACATTAGAGCTAAAAACTTAAAAATGAAAGTCAACTAAAAAAAAAACAGCAAAATGATGATACCAAACAGAAATAACAACAGGTCCCTGGATAGGAACTTGAACCTGAATCAGAAAGGCCTGAGTTCAAATTCTTCTTCAAGCACTTATTAGCTTTGCGACCTAGGAGAAATCATTTTACCTGTTTACTTGTGTCCTCTACTCTAAAATGGTCATAATAAAATCTAGTTCACAGAGTTTGTGAGAGGATCAAAATAATTGATAGTTGTGAAGTGATTAGTACAGTATCTGGCAAATATTAGATGCTATATAAATATTCTATTTTCCCCTTTCCCCAGCAACTAATTAATTTTATTTTTTGTGAAATATTGTGTTCATTTAGCCTTCTATAACGTCCTTCTATTATTCCCAATTGTGCTTTAGAATTTATTAGGTTCTTGGATATTGTGCTACAAGTCATGTGCCACAAGTTATAAGCAACTAAGGCTATCACTGAAATATCAAAGATGAGGATACCAATGAAAGATTTGCTATTTTTAACTAAACTTTTTATCTTCATATCTTCCCTAATATCTAGTGCAGTGAACCAAAAATATTGTAGGTATCTAAATTGTTTTCTTGTATTATAGTAATCTCCTCATGTACTTTTAGTCTACCACAGAGATACATGATATAGGCTAAAAATTTATTAATGTTTTAAATGATTAAAATTAATCTAAATTAAGAAATATCTTTATGGTAATTAATGTGTTAAAATCAAATATAGGTGTAAATGCATAGATACATTTATATATCTATATGTATATAAAATATACACATATTTTATTTATATTGTACATCAAATATGTTATGTGTAATAAATATTTCACATACATATTATTGCCATCTTTCTACAAGGATAGTTGATAGTAAGATAGAACTTTCAACAATAAGCAGGTACAATTCCTTGCTATTTTTTGAGTATTCAGATTCTTTCATCATATAATCAATCAAATTTGTTTTATGTTCTTACAAAATTACCTTATTGTAATTGTTTTGCCATTTGCAAATTCTAAAGAAAAGAGGCAAAAATAAGACTGGAATGAGGAAATGCATAAAAAGTGTAGATCTTGAGTACTTGTAGGCAGAGTTAATATCAAGAGACATGATCTAGGAGATTGAGTACAAGATTCTGTAATTCAAGACAGTACTCATTATATCCCATTCCAGGTGATACTTCCTCGGAGACATTGCCCACAAGGAAGGAATTGATAGCAGTGAGCAGAGTTAAAGCAAATTTACCCACTGTAAGGGGGGGAAAGGGGTTTTATGGGTTCAATATATTAAAAGGTGGTCACCAGAGGATTGAACTATTATCAATCCTCAATTAAGAATAATCTCAAGTCAAAATTGACTTTTATGGAAGTTTATTTACAATTAGGAAGGTTGAAGGTAGGGAAATTGGGAGAGAGAAACTCTAGCCTGGATCAGAGGCCCGGACCGGGTAAGAATTTAGAGGCCCAGCAAAGGGGCACAGAGGTTAATTAAACAAGCCACAAGGCCTCCTTCAATAAGAGAGGCAAGAGAGGCCTCCCTGAGAGTAGAGCCTCCAGAAACGCCAAGGAAGAGAGAGAGAGTCAGCCTAATTTACCCATGTGACAATTCAAAGGGAAGCAGTCTGAGGTCCCACCAGGGTCTCAGCATTCTAACACTCCTCCATGAACCAGAAGAGGTCCTCACCAGATGCCCTCTTCCACCAAAGACCTCAGCTGACTGAGGACCTTCTCCTTTTAAAGGAGTCACTTATGCGTCACTTCCTGTTCCTCCCTCCTAATTTGCACATCCAATTACAATAGACAATTCTCATAGACTGCCTAGGGGGGCGGGTCAGTTGATTCTGATTCATCTCTCACTCTAGCACACGTGGGTTATGGACCTCCCAGAATTAGAGGTGTTCTCACCTTTGGTGATTAAATATAAAGATGGGCAGTGTAGACTTAATCTAATTATCACACCACATGGGTCTATATTAGGTCTCTGTGACAGTCACTGAAAGCATAATAAGGGAAGATAAAGAAGCATGTTAATGAGTAGTAATGAATCTTTTTTTTCTATTTTGAGAGATGCTTAATTCATCTTAAGAAGGAAACTCACACAGCTATCAGTAGAGAAAAGTCCTCCACTTGTCTGTCAATTATTTTTCCTCATCTTCAAGGTGGGCACAAAGGTCATCATAATCAACATTCTGGTAACATAGGAATGTGTTAAAGACAAGGAAGGACCCCCTTGGCAGTCGTTACAGTGTATCTCAGGGTCAGCTAGCCAAGGGTTCAATTGCAGTCTTTGAAACAATAGATGTGTGATGATTGATGTCACAACCTTTCCAAGCTTCATGCAATTTTCTAAGATAATTTATAAGCTTATTGCAATGATGAAACCACACACTCTACACTTTGGGAAGAGAAGAAATAAAATCAAATAATCAATGAGTGCATTAATTAAACTACCACCTTCAACTTTTTTTTTTGTCCATGATCCACAAATGTCATACCTGACAACTCTTGCTTTGTTCAAGCATCAAGGGACCTCTCATAGGACCACAACATATCAGTGCATACAATAAAATTAAATCAAACTTGAAACCAACACAAAGAACTCAATCTCTTGAGACACATGTCTCTCAATACAGAACAAAATATTTTGATTACAATTTTATCAGAGTGTTCAAAGCCAACCAAACAACTTCACCACAAATCTTCTTCACTCAAGCATATATATGTGAAACTGTGAATATAAGTGGTTTTGAGCTCCGTAATGAAAGGTCTGTATGCTGCTCTCAGAGGGAACACTACTTGGCAAAGCCTCAAGAAGAAGAAAAAAAGTTGTGATGGCTAGGAGATTAGAAATTCTGATTGTATTACGTTTTCATCATTCTGAGGGATAGACTGTCAGAGCTTTGTCCGAAAGGCTGATTGATCTATATCAAGTCACTTGATAAAATTTAAAATGAACCAGCCTTTGTTTATTTCACTTTTTAAGGTCTGCACAATATCATTATCCTAAGAAATACCTCTTCGCTTATTTGATTTTGCCTACTATGATTTTCAAACTAATTAATAAAAACAAAGATATAATTATCCACAGTTTCTATTTATTTTAAAATACTTAGTAAAAGCCAGATGACAACTGCTTTTTTTCCTCCCATATACAAACAAAAAGGAAGTGAAATATTGAATGAACTCTAAATAGGAAATTAATGAATATTTAATAAGTATTACTGTAACATGTAAGACACTATGGGAGATTTTAAAATCATAAAATATGCATTTTTATTTCTATATAGATAATTAAGTTCTTTGAAAATAAGTCATTGTTTATATTACTAAATGAAAAAGAGAGAAAGTTTAACTATGATACCAAATTACATATATCCCTCTTAAATTTCTGAGCCCTATTGAAGAAAATAACGAGAAATATCTTTTGTTTATTTTGTAGTCCAGTCTGTTATTTCAGGTAACAGAAACTCTTTACCACACTCTGTTGTTTATTGATAATATAAATATCACTACTGGTGTACATACAGTATTTACAATGAGACATACACTAATTTTCCCCAAACTAAGTCTAGGTTTTGTTCTGATGCTGAGAGATGCGAATCACATTTAAAAATTCCAGGAGACCCATCATGGACAGAACCTATAGATACATTCAAATGCTTCAAGGTCAGGATGAACACTGCTTTATAATTCAAAAGGACAAAAGAAGGTACAACTATTACACATGTACAAATCTAGGGTAAGTATATATATATATGTATCATGTACCTCTTACAAACCACTCATTGTTAAAAAAGATAAGGATAACATATAAAAATTAATAAAGTTTGTTTAATGTCCTATTGTTTTCACCCAAGGATTTATTGGTTATTCTACTTATCTTTGTCACTGCAGTGACAACTAGAAACCCCATTCTTAGAATATGAATGAAAGGGTTGAACAACAAAAACGGAATATATATGGATAGAAACATAAAAGGATTAGACCTACCTTTCAATTGCTCACCCTAGAAGGTATTTTTTCACTTTACACAGAATCCAACAAGTTTTCAGTGAAGCAAATAATTAGCATTGTCTGTTATATTGCTCAACTGAAATGGCTCCTTGCAGAAAAATGAGTAGTTTTCTTTTGATTAATCATTTCACTGTTAGAGTGAATCAAGAAAGTTGCTTGATTTTGTGTATATATACATCCCCACACTCATTTGACTTGGCAACTGCTGATACTAGTGTTCTTTGCTACCAATTCTCATTTCTAAAGCAATCTCAGATAGTCCTGCAAATATTTTGAAGTTCACAAAGTGATCTCATCATTATATTTATTCATTTTTCTGGCTTTTATTCTTCCACATGAACTTTATTATTTTTTCTAGCTTTCAAACAATTTTTGAGTTGTTTCCTTTTTAGAAGACTGATAGACAAATTGATTTGATATAATTGTCATTTTCAATACATTGCTTTAGCCAACTCATGAGCAATTAGTATTTTTCCAATTTTTTATATCTGATTATATTTGTTTCAAAAGTGTTTTGTTCTTGTGTTCCTATAGATCCTGCATTTGTCTTGCCAGGTTGACTCCTAGTTAATTTATATTTTCTACTATTATTCTAATGGCACTTCTTTTTCTATCTGTTGCTATTGGGCTTTTTCGGTAGCATTAAGAAATGTTGATGATTTACACCAATTTATTTTATAACCTTTTTTTATATTCCTGGATTCTCTAAGTATATCATCATAACATCTGCAAAGAGTGATAACTTTATTTCCTCATTGGTTATTCTAATTCCTTCAATTCCTTTTTCTATTATTGCTAAAGACAGTATTTCCAGAAAAATATTCAATAGTAGTGGTAATAACAAGCATCCTTACTTCATCCCTAATCTTACTAGGAAGTCTTCTAAATTATCTCCACTACAGAAAATACTTGCTTGTGGTTTTAGAACAGTGCTATCTATCATTTTAAGAAATGTTCCATTTAGTCTAATATTCTCTAATGTTTTTATATTAATTATATTAATTTACTTGTTCCTGATAACATCTATACAATGTTCAATAATTTTTTTCTGACATTTTGTGATTCATGCGCTCTCTTTCTCTCCCAGCCATCACATTTCTCCAAGGCTTTAAGTAATATGATATAGGTTGTACATGTATCATTATACAATACATATTTCTATGTTTATTATGGAAAAAAACACATATTGCTTATAACAGAGAAAAAATGATGGAAGGAATAAAGAGAAGGATGGCAAACTTCAATATGCATTCAGACTTAACCAGTTTCTTCTGTATTTGTGGATAGCCTTTTTTGCCATGAGTCCCTTGGAGTTTTCTTGGATCTTTGTGTTGCTGATAATACTTGAACAGCTGATCATTGTACTTTATTGCTAGTATTGTATACAAAATTCTTCTAGTTCTACTCATTTCACTTTGCATTGCTTCATATAAATATTTCCAGTTTTTTTTTTTTTGGTGATAATCTTGTTTGTCATTTCTTATGGTGCAATGGTCTTCCATTAAAATCATATACCACAACTTTTCCAACTATTCCTCAATTGATGGGCATCTCATCAGTTTCCAGTCTTTTGTTACAACAAAAAGAACTGTTATAGATAACTTGGTACAAATAGGTTCTTTCCCCCTATCTTTAATCTCTGTAGAATATACACCTGGTTCTGATATTGCTAGATCAAAGGCTATGCACATTTTTTTATGCCCCTTTGGGCATGGTTCCAAATTTCTCTCCAAGTTTCATAGTTCTATCATCTGTGTAATAGTATTCTAAGTTTTTCACATTTTTCCAAAGTTTATCATTTTTACTTTTTTGTCATGTTAGTAGCTTCCATTCTAGGCCCTTATCTTTATTCCTCTCAAGTTTTTAGTAGGGATGTGAGTTTTTTGTTAAAAAACATTTTTTCTAGGCCTAGAGACAGGAGGTCCTAGGTTCAAACCCAGCCTCAGCCACTTCCCAGCTGTGTGATCCTGGGCAAGTCACTTGACCCCCATTGCCCACCCTTACCACTCTTCCACCTATGAGACAATATGCCGAAGTACAAGGGTTTAAAAAAAAACATTTTTTCTGCATCTACTGAGTAAATCAGAGAGGTTTTTGGTTTTTGTTATTGATATGGTCAAGTATACTGATAATTTTCCTAATACTGAACCATTTCTGAATTTCTGATATTAAACCTACTCAATGTATATGATTATTGTCATATATTACTAGAATCCCCTTTTATTAAGATTTTTACATAAATATTTATTAGGGAGATTGATCTATAGTTTTATTTTTCTGCTTTTCTCTTCCCAGTTAAGGCATTAGCAACATCTCTGTATCATAAAAGGGTTTTCTTTATTTTTTTTCCAAATAGTTTATATAGTATCAGAATTAATTGTTCTTCAAATGTTTGATAGAATTTCCTTGTGAATCTTTCAGGCTTTGGATTTTTTTTTCCTTAGGGAATTCATTGGTGGTTTACTTAATTTCTTTTTCTCAGATGGAGTTTTTTATTTCCCTTTCTGATAATCTTGGCATAAATACATACATACATATGCATATATGCACATAAATATACATGTGCATATATACATATGGATAATCAGTTTTATGGAAAGTAATGACTCTAGTCCCTTGTGATGTCATAACAGTGAAGTCCATAACAGCAAAATTTGTCATATCGTCAGGACTAATTTCCTTGTGGAGTTCTTTGTGGGAAAGAAAAAATCCATGTTGTTTTTCTCTCTTTTCTTGTTCATATGATAGTGTTCCCTCATTGTTAGTATATATTCTTCAGGGGTTATGTATTTGGTAGGACTTTTTTCCTATACCATCTAACCCTGAAGTTTTGAGGCATCAGTGAATTAAGCAATGATTTTCCTATCAAAGTATTGATAAGATTATACTTCATATTTAAGAATGACTTATTGATAAAGTCATAAATGACCTCTCTTTAAAACTATCAGCAAGCATTAGCTATAGTGAGTAGAAATTAGAATCTTTCCTGATAAAATCAAAGGTGAAGGAAGAATGCCAGTTATCACCACTACTATTTAATATTTTATTATAAACGCTAGCTATTGCAATAAGATCAGAAAGAGAAATTGAAGGAATTAGAATAGGCAGTGAGGAAACAAAACTATAACTCTCTGACAATGATATCATGGCATACAAAGAAAACTCCAGAGAATCACCAAAAAAAAAAAAAACAACCAAACAATAATAAAAACAACAAACAACTTTAGCAAAGTTTTGTGATGCAAAAAAACCTTCATGAATGATCAGCATTTTTATTTATCACCAACAAAATTCAACAGCAAGAGATAGAAAAGGAAATTCCAATTAAAATAATCATAGGCAATATAAAATACGTAGGAGTGGGGCAGCTGGGTAGCTCAGTGGAGTGAGAGTCAGGCCTAGAGACGAGAGGTCCTAGGTTCAAACCCGGCCTCAGCCACTTCCCAGCTGTGTGACCCTGGGCAAGTCACTTGACCCTCATTGCCCACCCTTACCAATCTTCCACCTATGAGACAATACACCAAAGTACAAGGGTTTAAAAAAATACTTAGGAGTATGCTTACCAAAACAAACCCAGAAACTATATGAACACAATTACACAACACTTTACACATAAATACATTTGGAACTAAATGATTGGAAAAAAATTTAATTTCTCATGGTAGAGTGGAACCACTATAATAAAAATGACAGTCTATATATTCAGTATTATAACAATCAAACTACATAATTTTTTTCCAAGAGTTAGAAAAAATAGAAAAAAATCACTTGAAAGAACAAAAAGTCACAAATATTGAGGAATTAATTAAATAATATGAAGAAAGGAGGCCTACCCAAATCAGATTCCAAACTATTATAAAGTGGTAATCATCAAAACTGGCTAAGAAATAGAGTAGTGGATCATTGGAATAGATTGAGAAATCAAAACACAGAAGTTAATGACCATAGCAACTTGGTGTTCAATAAATTCAAATATGCAAGCTATTGGGGGGAAGAACTTATTATTTGACGGCAACAACAACAAAACTCCTAAGAAAATTGGAAAACAGTATGGCAGAAACTTCATATCCCAACATTTCACATTATATACCAACATAATGTCAAAATGGATATTTCATCTAGAAATAAAAGGGTATATCCTAAACAAATTAGGGGAACACAGAAAAATTGACTTTTAGAAAAGGGAAGAACTTATGACCAAATAGAATATATAGAACAATATAAAAATTAAAATGGATAATTTTTATTATATTAACCTTAAAAGTTTTTGTATAAATAAACCAATGCAATCAAGATTAGAAGGGAGACAACAAATTGGGGAAAAATCCATAGCAAGTGGCTCTGACAAAGACTTCATTTCTCAAATGTGTAGAAAATTTGAGTTAAAAGATATGGACCAGTAATTCTCAGAGGAAGAAATTAAAACTCTCTATAGTCAAGTGAGGAAATGCTCCAAATAATTATTGCTTAGAGAATTGAAAATTAAAAAAAAAACTCTAGGATACCACTTCACATCTATCAGAATGTCATATATGACCAAAAAAGAAAGTAATAAATGTTGAAGGGGATATTGCAATGTTAGTAGAACTGTGAACTGATATAACAATACTGGAGAGTAACATGGAATCACAATGTGGACACCATAGGGCCATTAACCTGTGCAAATCCTTTGACCCAGCAATACTGCTTCCGGTTCTGTTTCCCAAAGAGATCAGAGATATTAGAAAATGACTTTCTTTTATAAAAAATAAAAAATATAAAAATATAAAAATTTTATAGTGACATGAACTTAGGGGGTGTCCATAAATTGGGGAATGGATAAATAAATTGTGTTATATGGTTATAAAGGAAAACTATTTCACAATGAAAAATGGTGAACTAAAAAAAAATCCTGGATTGATGCAAATTGAAGTGAGTAGAACCAGTAGGACAGTGTATACAGTAACAGAAATGTTATGAGATGAACAACTGTGGACTAAACTATTATCCAAAAAAACAATCTTCAAAAATAACTCTAAGTCTCATGATAAAAAAAAGACTATTTACAATCAAAGAGGGTAAGTGGAGACTGTTGGAATCTGATTGCAGTTCAAAGCATGCTATCCCTAACTTTATTACTTTCATGAATTTTTTATTATTCACGTATATATGTATATATGGTATGTGTCTTCAGTAATAACCTGGGGAATATTGAAATGTTTTGAATGAAAGCATTAATGTAACCTCTATCAGATTATTTACCATTTTTTACATTATTTTTTACATTATTTTTACCATTATTTACATTTATCAGGAGGGGTAGGAGGAAAGGGGAGAGAGAATCTGAATTGCAAAATGTCATGAAACAATTTTCAATAATTGTTTCTACAGGTAATTGAAAAAATTTAGTGTAAGACATAATGACTACTTGAGTCATATCTAGTCAAATATCTCAGGTTTTTTTTTTAAAGTAGGTGAGGGAACTAAAAAAGAGAAATGAGACTTTTATGTGAAAATGGTAATAAGTTTAGAATCAGACACCTGGAGAATAATCTCCATAATCAAAAATTCCCTTTGAAATTAAGTACCCTCAAAAATAGTAGCATTTGGAGGGAGTAATGGACTAACAATTCTTACTTTAAGGAGGGAAGCAAAAAAAAAAATGGGAACCATTAGCAATACCAAAAAAGAAAGAAAAAGAAAACAATTTCAGAACATATAGATGAATTCTGGAATCAAATCTTCTGAATAGCAAAGAGTGGTTCCTTGATAATAACAAGCTCATGAAACAAACTGAGGAAGTCCAGGACCAAGTAGGACCAGGGAACTTTAGTGGCATGTAAATCCTGGGAGAGAAGGAATTAATCTTTCCAACAACCTTTACATAGTAATATAGATCTAGATCACTGTACACATTTTGGAGAAAGAAAGAGAAGCACTAGAGCACTAAGATATGCTGTATTGAGTGTTTATGGATATGGCTACAAGGTTTCTCTGTTTTATATTTTCTATCCATTTTTAAAACAAATCTTATATAGAGAAATGAGCTAAACAAAAATAAAAGCCAGTTGATAGATGGTCAAAGGAAAACAGGCAGTTTCAGCAGGAAAAATCAAAGCTTTCAATAGTTAAAGGAAAAATGTGCTCTAAACATGTCAAAAAAGGAAAAAAAACAAAAGTTGGGTGAGATATGGAAAAATTGGGACACTATTGCACTGTTGGTGGAATTCTGAACTAGTAGAATCATATTCTGAAGAACAATTTGGAACTATGGCCAAAAGGACATAAAACTATGCTGACCCTTAAATCCTACAGTATTAGGTCTGTTACCCAAAGAGATCAAAGAAAAGTGGGGGGAAACCTCAGATACTTACAGCACTCTTTTTGTTGTGGTAAAGTATTAAAATTGAGGGAATCTCAGGGATATAAAAATGACAAAACCTGGTATGATGTATGAATTAATGTAATGTGAAACCAACTGTGCAAGACCTACCTACTCTCATCAATAGAATGATCCAGGACAATTCCTAAAGACTCATTGAGAAAAAATATATTTAATTACAGAGAGAGAATTTCTGAACTCTGAGTGTGAAGTGAACAATTTATTTTGCATTTTTAAATTTTTTATTTTATTTTTTTCCCAAAAAATAGTTAATAAAGAAATAGGGCAGTGGATAGAGCACTGGATCTAGAGTCAGGAAGACTTATCTTCTTGAGTTCAGATCCAGCTTCAGACACTTACTAGCTTTGTGACTGTGAGCAAGTCACTAAATCCTATTTTTCTAAATTTCTATTTCTGTAAAAGGAGCTACAGAATCTTTGGCAAGAAGACCCAAATGGGATCAAAATGATTCAGACATGACTGAAAATACTGCACAGAAAAAAATAAGGAATTGTTTTACATAATTTCACATATATAATGGGTATCATAGTTGCTTTTTTTTGTCTTCTTGAGGGGAAACAGGGACTGGAGAGAGGGAGAAAATTTTGAAATGAAAATTTAAAAAAAGAATGTAATAAAAAGTACTGACCTCTATGTCTTTTGCAATATGAGTGCTTTCATAGTAGGTAAGGGTCCTTTTTCAATGAAGACCTCTTAAAGTGACAAACACTGATGTGCTGAGGAAAAATTTAGTATGATAATGAACCCAAGAGATAACTTTTTTTGAATGTGAGAGGTTCCTTGTACATTAAACTTCATCTCTTATAACTCAGTGTTTCAGTTTTGATCCAGAAGTTACATATATATATATATATATATATATATATGTTTAATTGAAGCTCAGAGATATTAAGTGACTTTGCTTAAAGGGACATTCTGGAAGCTATAAGCTATGAATAGTACAGATATAATAATAGACTTAGAATTTAAGGGAGAGAATCTGCATTAAACTTTTGAGAAAGTTTGAGAGTCCAATCAGTCCAACACTGAAATAGTCTAAACACATTAGTTAGTGAATTTTTTTGTTGCAATATTCAAGAATAATTTTAGCAGTTATTTGAAAGGATGAGTTTAAAACAATGGATTCCATTACTCTACCTCAGGCAGTTTTTGGAATGGATTGATCATATTGCCCATTTCTTGGAATAATCACACAGATATATTCAGGAACTTCAGCAAATAATACTTTTGAAAAGTCTTCCATAGAACATCTATTTTTTTCTAGGAATCATTATGAATAAGTGAACACTTACAAAGAATAATCATGTTATTCATATTTGAGGAATGAATAGACTACAGTATTTAATTTTGAAAGAATAACTTTACTTAGTCTTTAGTGCTTATAAGTAATGACACTAATGGGAGACATTGGACTAGAATGTAATAACCCAATGGCAGGCAATGAATTAATGACAGCAAAGTAATATAGTTTCTGGCAGGGGGAAAAATGGAGCAAGTAATACAGAATATTCACACTTATTCCCCCAAAGCTCTATGTAAGTTTGATTTTAAGAAATTACCAAGCTCAGCAAAAGAACAAGTTGAAAGTAAACATGTTTTTAAAAGGATGGGTTTTAAAAGTTTCAGATGTATAATTAATGTTGAATTTAAATGAACTTTTACCACTTAATAAGGAAACATTTTTAAAAATCATTTTAATAAAAATTTTTGATCCTAAATAAAAGTGTCACATGTCTTTTTATTAAAGCTATCAATTACAAGTAATTTTAAAATCCATCATTCCATGAGACAACCCATATTTTAGGTTATAAAATTTTAGAGAAATATATATATATATAAAATTAACTAATGTCAATATTGAGAAGTTTTAAAAATGAACAAAAAAGATATTTGATTTTCATAAGTAATATTTAAATTTAATTCTGTTTAAATTTAATTCTGTCATTTAAAAATATATTTATTATCTAGTCCAAGTATAGAATGAATAAAAACAGGAACAATTAATAATGATTATACACAGATTCATGAGGAAAGTAAGAATTAGTGCTATTGCGATAGGATACCAGGGAGCAGGGAAGAAAGGCAAACAATAAGAATGTTTGTTTTTGGGGGGCAGCTGGGTAGCTCAGTGGATTGAGAGCCAGGCTTAGAGACGGGAGGTCCTAGGTTCAAATCTGACCTCAGACACTTCCCAGCTGTGTGACCCTGGGCAAGTCACTTGACCCCCATTGCCTACCCTTACCACTCTTCTGCCTTGGAACCAATACACAGTATTGACTCTAAGATGGAAGGTAAGGGTTTAAAAAAAAAGAATGTTTGTTTTTGTAAAACAATGGAAATCAGCAAAATACAGAGTACTTATTTATCAAAAGATGGTAATTCTACTTTCCCTAACATAGACAAGAAGAGGTACAAAAATTTTAAACAACAATGATAATAAAAATGAATAAAGTTGTTCAGAATCCACAAGAATTTTTGTTATTTATTATTGTCTTAGGAAGGCTTTTGGGGGAACCTTTATTAAAGTTATGTTAAACAGTTTAAACACAATTCAGTCTACTTGGTTTTAAGAAGCAAGGAAATGTATAATAAGCTTTTGAATTTCATTAGAATTATGAAAAAAATCAAACATTTCAGAATGAAGTAACCTAAAATTTTTTGGAAATATTGTTTATGGGATTGATAATTTCTTGATTATACATTCATATGGAATATGCTGAAAATGTTCTTAATTGAATGTTATACTTCCAGGAGCATCAATTTTAAGGAATATAATCATGGGATGACAAAAATTAAAGGACAAAGACCATTTTTATTTTTCACCTCTCAGTTCCCCTAGTCTAGCACAGTGAAGTACATTTTATAATTACTTATAATTATATCAGTAAATACTATAACCGTTTAATTAAATTTAATTTTATAAAATGGTCACAAATTAGTATGATTTATTTATCCTAGTTGAGATTAAGGTATGCTTAGTGCTTTTATCTTCATAACTTTTCTATTAAAAAGACAACAGTTTAGTACAAGAAAAAGAAAACAAAAAAAGACAACATGGAGATAAATCTTTTCTAGCTGGGAACAAAGGGGAGGAATTTACATGTGTAAGACACATATAGAAGAAGAATAAAAGCAAAGTAATCTAGGATTATTTAGCATATGAATAGAACACTATAATCTGAATAGTTCTTAAGGATAACATTATTTTACAGTCTAGTAAAACAATTAGTGTATATAATAATCTCTATTCATCAAGGAAAGATTATATTTGATTCATTATATCACATTTAAGAGAGTAGAAAAAATATAATTTAGAAAGCTCAGTTTGTATAAAAATGCTTCAAATTGTATCTTTCTTGCTTATAAGGACATTATTAGAGTTGTTAAATTTCCAAATTTAAAATATAAAAACTCTAAATAACATATTATTCATATTATCAAGTCTCACAATAACCCTATGAGATAAGTGCTATAAGACTTAAACTCTTATCTAACAAATAAAGAAACTAAAGTTCAGAGAAATTAAATAATTTATCCATGTTAATGTAGCTAGAAAGTTTCATAAGTTAAATTTCAGTCAAGGATATCTAGACTCAAAGTCTAGCAATTTGTCCATTATGTAGATTTTTGGGAGTTAAAAAAGGGCATCCCTTTAAAATTTGTAGTTTTTGTGATGGATAGAAAAACATATAATATTTACAGTGCTATGAAATTTTCTTTAATGTGACTGAAAAGAATCCATATGATATAAGTATAGAATTTTCTTTTGTTGGGAGAAATGTCTAGATTAACGAGTTAACTTTTATGGAAAATTCTTGGTGGGAAAACTCTTTCCATCAATGCAGATTTTCTAATAACTCAGAATCCAGATCACTGAGAGGTTCATCAATTGCATATTTCAAGATAGAGCTAGAACTTAGATCTCCCAAGCTAGTGATTTACTCAATGATTTACACTGCCTTTCAGTTGTAGAAAAGGCCAAATACGGTGTGTGTGTGTGTGTGTGTGTGTGTGTGTGTGTGTGTGTGTGTGTGTGTGCTTGGTAGTTTTAGAGTTTATTGATTTCTGAACATAAATCAAAACTACAATAGTAATTTGACTAAAACTATATTTGGAGGCACAAAGTTAACTAAATGAAGGACCATAAAAAATGAATTTCCAGTTTCCTGGTATCATTTGCAAGATCTCTGAAAAAAATGATTTTGTTACCTAAACATATGACTAATCATAATATAATGGGTAATGTTAATTTGTGGCATTTATCTATTTTTCTAATCACATAGACACATCTAATTTCTAGGGATTTTCAATCTCTAATGTAAAATTACTTATATGTTCTATTATTATTTCCCTTAGGGCCTTCAATAAAAAGGCAGGATCAAGAGGAACAACTTCAGTTTTTGTTTTTAAGATTCACAAACCTTCGTACATTTTGGGGACAAAGGAAGGCATCCCCAAGGTCTAACTCTGCTTATTATTTACAGATTGAAAATAAAATTGAATTATAAAAATTAAACAGTTGAATTCAACTTTGAAAGAACACTGTAGATGGAGAAATAAAACAAGGAGGAAAATTTTCTCTAGCCAATTAAATTCTGAAGCATCATTAGATACCTATTACTAGGTTTAGTAGAAAATTGATGAAATTTTCAATGAAACATGAAATAGTTGAAAGATCTTAGGGGTTGATTTAGAATATAAAATGCTCTATCCCCCACCTTTTCTGTTTCTCTTTCTAATTTACATAACAAATGAAAGTTGCTTTCAGATTAAAACATTCTAAGGTTTCTGGTCTTATTAAATTTGATTATAAAGAATTACCAAGAAGGTTGAATACTAGAGGAAATCACTTTTCATATTTGCTATGGATTACTTCCTCTCATGAAAAGCTAAACCTCCATGTATTAATGTGCCGACCAACCCCCTCATTTTCAACTCTATGACTGTTTAAACAGGAAGGAACAGTGATTTTTCCTTAACTTAAAAATTAGAGAACAACATATTTAAATTATCTAGAAAAAATACAACAGTGACCCTCTCTTTCAATGATGAAAACATGATTTCCTAATAAAAGGAAAAGACCTGGCTTTGATTCCTAGCTTTGTATGTACTTCTTTTGTTGCCTTGAGAAAATCACTTCAAAAACACTACTGATACACGTTTATTAAATAAAAACCTACTGTTTGGAAGGTGCTGTGCTAGAGATACAAAGAGGAAAAAGCCAAAACTCACATGTACAAACATTCTGGAGAACAATTAGAATTATGTTCAAAGAGCTCTAAAATTGTGCATTATCTTTGATCCATTAATAACACTACTAGGTCTGTATCCCAAAGAGATTTAAAAAATGAAAAAAGACCTATTTCTACAAAAAAATATCACCTCTTTTGTTGATGTGGCACAGAATAGGACTTTGAAAAGATATCCATCAATTAAAAATGACTGAAACAATTGTGGTATGTGAATGTGATGGAATATTATTGTGGTGTAAGAAATGATGAGGAGGATGACTTTAGGAAAACCTGGAAAGAGCTACATGAACTGATGCCAAGTGAAGTGAGCAGAACCTGGAGAATATTACACACATAAAATCAATATTGTATTATGATCAACTGTGAAAGACTTAGAGATTCTCAGCAATACAACAATCAAAGACAATTCTGAAGGACTTAAGATACAAAATACTGTATACTTCCAGAGAAAGAATTGATGGTGTCTGACTGCATATTGAAGCATACAAATTTTCACTTTTTTATGTATGTTTTTATTTGGGAGGTTCTGGTTTTATATGAGTATTCTCTCAGAACATGAACAATATGGAAATATGTTTTCTGTGATTATATATAATCTAAATCAATTTGCTTACTATTTTTGAGAAGGGAGAGGAAGGACAGAAGGAGACGATTTGGACCCTATAATTTTGGAAGATGTATATTAAAATTGTTATTACATGTTATTTGGAAATATGAAATATTAAAAAATTTTAAAGATCCTGCAAAGGAGAAAAGGAGCATTTATATAGATAAGGAGAGTATTGTAAGACAGTATATTCCTCTAAATCAGAAAAAAACAGAATATCAAGAAGACTATAGTGATTAACAGTGTCTAAGGATGCATGCAAAGGAATCAAGAAGGATGAAAACTGAGGAAACATCTTGCCACTGAATCATTAGGGTCTTTGGAATTGTAAATTGTATTTGAGTGATGAAGTTGGAGGATAGGCAACAAAATGTTAAGAGACTTGGAGGAAAGGAGAGGTTAGTATTTATTGCATATAGCCTTCCCAAAGAATTTAGTCCTAAAAGGGAAGAAAGATAGTGCATGATAGCTAATAGATGATGGACAGATGAAATGAGGATCAAGTTTTTTAAGGATGAAGGAAATGTGGGCATATTTCAATCAACAGAGGAACTGAAAAGTAAGAATTATAAATGGGGCCATATAGGCCATATAGGAGAATATAGTCTGGAATGGTATCACTTCTGCTTAAAGAAGGGTTTTTCTTGGCAAGGAGAAACATCATCTCTTCATGTGGCTCTTCATAAAAACAAATGAATGAATGTCACTTATCATTCTCTTAAAATATTCATTAGATATTCATTTAGTAAAAAACAATGCAAAACAAAAAACCAAAAAAATAGGACATTTATTATTCACTTATCATTTTTAAGACATGAGAGAAGTAAACATTTCACAGACGAACAGGTTATCTTTTTTTTGCCTTTCCTAACATAAGATTTTTTAAGGAATTATAACATTAATTTGCATCATTTTCCCCTTTTTCACCATTCATTTCAGAAAAACTCTTATCCCTGTATGATACAGATCTATGTCATACGTGAATATGTATGCATGTCATGTGTGTAATATATGTATGTATATATGCAATTACACCTGTGTGTATGTATATATTATAATATTCTATGTCAGCATTGTCTTTCTTATATTTTGAGCTCCTAAAATTCAGTTGTAGTAAGCTGTAGCATTTTTGATAGCCTTTACCATAGCATGTCTGCAATTTTACTTGAGATGGAGAAGGAAATAAAAGATGAATATACTTATTTAATAATTTACTTACTGTTTTATCCTTAGTTGTTCATGAAAATTTTAGCCTTGTTCCCCAGATGACTTCTTTTTCTAGGAAAGTACTTTGTTGACTTATAAAACAGGAAAAATTTGAGAGCATAATTCATTGTAGAATATTGTAGAGCAGTGATTCCCAAAGTGGGTGCTACAGCAATCTAGGGAAGTGGTGTTGGCCACAGGTACATTTATCTTTCCTATTAATTTCTATTAAAATTTAAAAAATAATTTCCAGGGGGCTAAGTAATATTTTTTCTGGAAAGGGGGCATTAGGCCAAAAAAGTTTGGGAAACACTGTTGTAGAGTATTCCTTTTTCTTTAGCTACTCCTTCATCTAAATCACCTATACAGTTGTCTTCCACCTTTAGTTTCCTATTTGAATATTTTTTTGAATCTCTTTTTTTAAAACTTATAATTATACTTATTATTCCTGACAGAATGTTAGACCCTTGACAATGATGATTTCATTCTCAGTCATTATATTTCCACTGCTTGGCATAGAGTCTGGCACTGAGTTGACTCTTAATATATGCCTATCAATAGATTGACTAAAAAACCTACAGCCATATTCAGTAATATATAAGTAAATTTTTCATTATAGATAATGCAAGAAAATGATTATGCAAGATATATGTCAGTGTCGATATGAACAAAGAGATGAGGCACTGTTGATGTAAAATTGTTTTTTATTGAATTCTAGATTAAAATGCATTTACATTTACTTAATTATACTATTTTTATCAAATGTTACATAATACTAGAACATCTGGCAATTTACTACTAATGGGGACAAAACTGACTGAACAATATAAAATAAAAGCAAAAGGAGATGAATTTTTTTTTTCAGTTGACTATATGGTGTTAGTCTCTTTCTCTATGGTAAAATTCTCCAGATTACCAATGTGAGAATGAAAGAAAATGTACTCCCTCAAGTCTATCAAGTAATTATCCCTTTTTTCTTTGTGTTTTAGTATTCTTCAAGGTGCCCGGTACTGCTCCTACCTCATCTCACAGGAGGAAATTGAAACATCTGTTGCCAAATCATAGCATATGGATTTATCATTTTTATTACAATGTATTTCCATTTGAGTACAATGGAACCTCTTACAGTGAGGTATATTTCCCTTCTCCAAATAATTTAAGAATGAATTCACTTCTAGGAAGGGAAATGCAGTGTGTCTCTTGCATTACCTGAAAAGCATTTAGGACTTCATTGATTTTATAAATACATAAAAACATTGCTACTTCCCTTCCCCCCTGGGAGTACATACAGTTAAAGAAATGTATTTTATGTCAGGAAAAAGTTAATTACATATTTACTTATAGAAGCCAGATGTTAAATAGAAGCTTTTGGCAACAAAATCAGTTCCCCTGATACCAGTACATGAAAGTTTGGGGGAAACAAATACTAAGAACCTGATAGAAAATCAAAAATAGTCTTTTTTTTAAGGAAGTCTTCCCTCCTTTCATCATTCTCTCCTTCCTCCCCCAAAAAATCTTTTGCATTTATTATCAATTCATTGAACTTCTGTGACACACTCCCACCTCCTGGAAAGGGATCATTTTTGTAGATAATCCAGTGTTGTTTTTGTTTCTATTTTAAACCAAGATTATTTTGTTGCAAAAACATTCTCTGGGACCTGCAATAATCTTTTCAGCACCACTTGGCTTTAATAAAGTATTACTTTGGAGAACGTAGTGCTACTCTAGTGATTTAAATGAATATTTTCTAAGAACCTCCTTAGATTATTTCTACCTGAAATCTTTCATCTCAAATGAACAGATTAAATAAATGTTATTTTAACAAAGTAGAGTCTTTTTTGAGATAAAAAAGTTATGCTTTTGTAGATTCTGCTTTTGTAGATTTTTAAAAATAAAAATGAGATATTTTCTTTGTTACATATAACTTCATTTATATTAACATATATTACAAATTTAAAAAATATAATGAATGAAATGACTTTATTTTTTAACCAAAGATAATCTTTTACATTTTGACACCATGTTTATTAAAACAGAGTCATTTTGGGAGTCTCAACACCCAGCTTGATATTAGGCCAAATTAAAATTACTCAAAAAAAGATGATGCAGAACTATATCTTTCACCAAGGGACATTACAGAAGTATGAATTTTTAGTGTAAATTTTAAGACAACTTTCTGACTAGCAAATATTATGCTCATCTTGATCGCCAGTTTCTCATAATTAGCAAGAGTTCTTTAATCTGTTCTCTCCAATGCTCTTTTTTCTAATTGCATTTTAATGTATTTAATTGTTTTCCTTTGTAATCATATGGATTTGATTTAATTTATGCATTTAAAATATTTTCTGAAGAGGGGTACATGGGTATTACCTGATTGCCAAAGTGGTTCATGACACACACACAACACAATCATGAAACATAAATTTAATGTTTCTGGGCAGAGAGGAAGGGGTATTTCATTTTTGTTATAATTCCATCAGGTATCTGTTTGGAAAGTTATAATAAAATCTGGAACTTGAAGACAATTTTTAGAGGTTTTTGTTTGTGGATTTTTAAAAATATCAACCTTTAGACAATGATGACATTTTAAATGTAATAGGCTATTTATAAATATGAATGCATTAATACAAAATGTACATACATACATACACAGAGTAAATTTTATGTGTAATGTTAGGTATTTCTCTATGAACTAAGAACGATCTTTCTTATTCTTCCTCCAGAAAAGCATCAGAATTTCTTCAAAGCAAGTCAGATTCATTGCTTCATCTATCCAAGTTGCTTCTTTCTTCCTGTTACCAGTAATAATTAGTTATATTGGTTGTTTATTTTTTAGCCTTACATTTATAAAGTGTTTCAGCATGGTATGAAGGATTAACTTCTATAGAGGAGACAGGTTCTAATTTGTTGAATACCTATTTGAGATCCAGCTTTATCACTAACTAACTATATGAATGTGGATAAGTCTCTTGTTCAATATAGGGTTAAATTATCTCACCTATAAAATGAGAAGTTTGAACCAGAAGATATTTAAGGTACTTCCCATCATGAATGATCTATGAATCTGCAAATATAATGTAGTATAGAAAGAAAATTATAATTATTGTATTAATGAGTCAATATACTTCTGTATTACTTGGGCCAATGAGAATTGAAAATAGATATTATATCACAAAATTATTTTTGAAAAAACATAATCATATATAGAAAAGTGGAAAGATTTTTTTAAATAAGCAAAAAGTCATCCTTAAGAAATATTTCCTTGACTTCTGACAAAGGTCTAATTTACTCAAATCAATTGTACAAAAAAGGAAGCCATTCCCCAGTTGGTAAATGGGCGAGGGACATGAATAAGCAGTTTTCAGATAAAGAAATTAAAACTATCAGAGCACATCAAAAAGTCATCTAAATCTCTTATATAATTAGACAAATGCAAATCAAAACAACTCTGAGTTAACACATCACACCTAGCAGATTGGGTAAAATGACAGCAAAGGAAAGTAATAAATGTTGGAGGAGATGAGGCAAAATTGGGATGATAGTGCATTGCTGGTGGAGTTGTGAATTGATCCAAACATTTTGAAAAGGCAATTTGGAATTATGCCCAAAGGGCTTTAAATGACTGCCTGCCCTTTGACCCAGTCATATCACTGCTGGGCTTGTACCCCAAAGAGATAATAAGGAAAAATACATGTATAAAATATTTATAGCTGCACTCTTTGTGGTGGAAAAAATTGGAAAATGAGGGGGTGTCTATCAATTGCAGAATAGATGAATAAATTGTGGTATCTGTTGGTGATGGAATACTACTGTGCTAAAAGGAGTAATGAACTGGAGGAATTCCATGTGAACTGGAACAACCTCCAGGAATTGATGCAGAGAAAGCAGCAGAACCAGGAGAATCTTATACACAAAGACTGATACACTGTGACACAATCTAATGTAATGAACTTCTCTACTAGCAGCAATGCAATAATCCAGGACAATTCTGAGGGATTTATGAGAAAGAACACTATTCACATCCAGAGAAAGAACTGTGGGAGTAGAATCATAGAATAAAAACATTTCCTTGATCACATAGTTTGATGGGAATATGATTGGGGATGTAGATTCTAAATGATCACCATATTGCAAACATTAATAGGTCTTGATGAATGATACATGTTAAACCCAGTTGAATTGCTTGTTGCTATGGGAAGGGGGGAGCGAGGAGGGAAGGGAAACTATGAATCATGTAACCATGGAAAAATACCCTAAATTAATTAAATAATTAAATAAATGTTTTAAAAAGGAAGTATTTTATTGAAATATTTGCCACAAGGAGGATATAAGAAGAAGGCACAGTGACAACTTCTTTAAAAATTATATCCATGCCATTTTGATGACCGCTGCTTTATAGTACAGTTTAATATCTGGTACTGCTAGGCCCCCTTCCTTCACATTTTTTTTCATTATTTCCCTTGATATTCTTGATCTTTTGTTATTCTAGATGAACTTTGCTATAGTTTTTCCTAATTCAGTAAAAAAGTTTTTTGGTAGTTTGATAGGTATGGAGCTAAATAGGTAATTTGGGTAGAATGGTCATTCTATTTTACCACAGTGTATTGGTCTCTGTGTACAATGTTCTTCTGGCTCTGCTCCTTTCCCTCTGCATCAATTCCTGGAGGTCTTTCCAATTCACATGGAATTCCTCCAGTTTATTATTCCTTTGAGCACAATAGTATTCCATCACTAGCGTATACCACAATTTGTCCAGCCATTCCCCAATTGAAGGACACATCCTCATTTTCCAGTTTTTTGCCACCACAAAAAGCACCGCTATAAATATTTTCATACAAGTCTGTTTATCTATGATCTCTTTGGGGTACAAAACCAACAATGGTATGGCTGGATCAAAGGGCAGGCATTCTTTTATAGCCCTTTGAGCATAGTTCAAAATTGCCAGCCAGAATGGTTGGATCAGTTCACAACTCCACTAGCAATGCATTTAATGTCCCAGTTTTGCCACATCCCCTCCAGCATTCATTACTCTCCCCTTCTTTCATTTTAGCCAATCTGCTAGGTATGAGGTGATACCTCAGAGTTGTTTTGACTTGCATCTCTCTAATTATTAAAGATTTAGAACACTTTCTCATGTGCTTATTGATACTTTTGATTTCTTTATCGGAAAATTGCCTATTCATGTTTCTTGCTCATTTATCAATTGGGGAATGGCTTGATTTTTTATATTTGAGTAATTAGACCCCTGTCAGAGTTTTTTGTTATAAAGATTTTTCCCAATTTGTTGTTTCCCTTCTGATTTTGGCTACATTGGTTTTGTTTGTACAAAAGCTTTTCAGCTTGATGTAATCAAAATCATTTATTTACATTTTGTAATTTTCTCTAACTCTTGCTTGCTTTTAAAATCTTTCCTTTCCCAGAGATCTGACAAGTAAACTATTCTATGTTCACTTAACTTATTTATAATTTCCCTCTTTATATTTAAGTCATTCACCCATTCTGAATTTATCTTGGTGTAGGGTGTGAGATGTTGATCTAAACTTAATCTCTCCCATATTGTTTTCCAAATATCCCAACAATTTTTGTCAAATAGTGGATTTTTGTCCCAAAAGTTGGGTTCTTTGGGTTTATCATACACTGTCTTGCTGATGTCACTTACCCTAAGTCTATTCCACTGATCCTCCCTTCTGTCTCTTAGCCAGTACACAGAGACCAATACACTGTGGTAAAATAGAATGTAATGGACTTCTGTACTAGCAGCAATGCAATGACCAAGGACAATTCTGAGGGACTTATGGAAAAGAATGCTACCCACATTCAGAGGAAGGACTACAGGAGTGGAAACAGAAGAAAAACAACTGCTTGAACACATGGGTTGAGGCGGATATGATTGGGGATGTAGACTCAAAACTACCACACCAATGCAACTATCAACAATTTGGAAATAAGTCTTCATCAATGACACATGTTAAAACCAGTGGAAATACACATCAGCCATGGTGGGGGGAGGGGGGGCTCTGAGGGGAGAAGGGGAAAGTAAGAGCATGAATTATGCAACCACATTAACTTTTCTAAAAATAAATATTAATAAATGTTTTAAAAATTACATCCATGCACTCATTTCCATAGATAAGCAGAAAAAAATCTTAATTTAAAAACTACTGAGAAAATTTAAAACTGATAGTATTATATATTCTGTAGTGGGAAAACAACAAAACCGTACTTACATGCCAAGAAAAAAGATAAAAAAGAAGACATTACCTTGAAAATAATTGCCTAAAATTAAAAAAAAACCATAAATAACATGTAAAACTTTACACTATTATTTTACACTATTAGCATGATTCTTGAGCTAAATAACTTTTAGGTCAAATACAGCATTGCTATATAGACAGTATATATTAAATGTCATTATCATTAGCCAATTTTATCTTGACCATACATCTTGGGAAGTGACAGTATCATTTGAAAAGTAATGGTTGGTTAAAGCAATTCCAACTTCCCTGGTCAATGGAAAACTTCCATGTCATTATTTTACTTATGAATATATAGACACATAAATCATTGCACATATACCTACATATACACACTTGTTTGTGCATATGCTTACATTAAAATATTTACATAAGTAAACACAGAGAGGAAACAAAAACACTTGTTTGATGTTACTTAAAGAAGAAATGTGAAAGTATGAAAATCCCCAAGAAAATGTTATTCCTTTTTACTTAAGGTTGAAAAAAAAAGAGATTTTAGCTTTTAAATTTTATTTAGACCCTCACAACATTCTTTCTCTAAATTCACAAAATAATAATAAAATAGTAGGTAATATAAATAAAAAATACTTCAGAAAACTCCTATTTCCCTTACAAAGTGAGCTTGTGACCCATTTTAGGTAGATGGCTGTCTTATATTTTTTTAATGTTTGCATAAAATCAGCATGCACTAACCACTTCTGATACTTCAAATTGTCTCTGTAACTAAAACAATAAACAAAAAAACCTAAACACATTTCACTGGAGACTTCCTGTTCATAAAATAACTCTAAACACAGTATTAGATTCAATACTAATTAATTCCCAAACTCCCAAAATATCTCAAAAATGTTTTAGTTTGTTTGTTTTTTTTTAGTAAAAGATGAATAGACAGATCAGTTGCTCAGTGGATGGAGTATTGAACTTACAATCAGGAAAACCTGAGTTCAAATCTTGATTCAGACATGTAGTACCTATGTGACCTTGGATAACTTTATCTGAATTAATTTCCTTGTGTCATATGAGGGTTTCAGACACAATGGCCCCCAAGATTCCTCATAGCTCTTGTTCTTTGATCCTATGCTATCTGAAGCTAAAAAGTTACTCTTTATAAAAGGCTCATTATTTTATTTTATGATGACCTTTCCAGATATTTCCCCTTGAAATGAAGAACATCTTATGTAACTTCAGTGCAAACGTCTTGACAACAAATAATCTTTGATTAGAAGATTCTACCTATGATCATTTCTACCAGATTTATGTTAAAACTATGACATTTAAAATAGGATGTTTTCTTAATCTTATATTTCTTAAAATTATGACAAATATTTAATATGTTTGGCCAATTACGACTACAGAATTACTTGTCTTTATGCCCAGGGTAATCATGCTCACTATCCTTTGCTGACAAAACTTGCAAAGGAGACTTTTTTCCCCCCTCAGATAACACTGTTAATGAAAACTGTCAAAGTTCTTTCAATCCTCCTTATTTTGTTATACTTAAGTCATCAAGAAATTCAGGTATTTTTTTGTGTTTTTAAATCAAAGCAATGAATTTCTACCTTTTATTCCTATTCCTATTGTAATAATGTTTTTGAAGAGTTATAAACTGCCATTTTACAAAAATTAAAAATCATCATAATACATAAAATTAAATATTTTATACTTAGGATCATAGATCTATAGTTAGCAGGGAATTATAATTTATGGCTAATGTTTTCAGATAAGTAAAATGAATGAAATGTGAACCCATGTATTGTTAGGGTTCAAAATGGGTGGCCTCCAGAGGAACACACGAGACAATGCAATCAAAGCAGGAGAAAGCTTTATTGCCAGTGCGTGCTGGGGAAACTCAGCAAGAGAATCCCAAAGGGGTGCATTTAGAAGAGGGAATATATATGTTTCTAGGATATAGGTGCCTTTGTCTTAGGGTTAGCTAAGAGCTAGACAGAGGGAGTAGGGATGCTTCCAGGTGCCACAGGATATGATTCTTAAACTTCAAGGCTGCTCTGTCTAGGAATCTTCAAGGTTGTTCCGTCCAGGGGCAGGGGAGGAGTTGTGGCCCTGGGGCTGTCAGCCAGGAGTTGTGTCCCTGGGCCTTCGAGTCAGAGATTACTGCCAAGCATGCCAGGTATGACGTTACCAAACCCCCCTGCTTAATTGTCAAGTTTAGATTTTTGGCTATAATATTCTTATAAGCTATAATGTTTCTATAAGCTATAATATTTCTATAAGCTTTTTTGGCTACAACATTTCTCCCTTTTTTTGTTTTGCTTACTGAGGAATCCTCCTCAGGGCCAGTCCTTCCCTGGGAACCGGATCAGTAGCAAGGGGTTGATAGTGCAGTTGCATGACCATAAGTTGGACCGTATTTATCCGGTCATGAATGAACTGGACAAGGCGGTTAAGAATGCAGGGGCCAAGTGTTAACAATAGGAGAATAATCAAAAGGGTTCCTAATGTAGTGGAAATGAGGGTCATAAGCCAAGGTGACTGGCTGAAAAGCTGCTGATACCATGGGGAAAAGGAGTGGATAGATTTGTCCCTAGCATCTAAGCTGCGTCTAAGCTCCTCAAGGGATTCCCTCACTACTCCAGTGTGGTCGGTATAAAAACAACATTCTTCATGGAAGGCCACGCAGAGACCCCCCTCTTTCAAGAAAAGGAGGTGGAGGCCTCACCGGTTTTGCAAAACCACTTCTGAAAGGGAAGTGAGGGATTGTTCCAAGGCCTGAATGGATTTCTCAATCCTCCTCAAATCTTCATCAACTGCACTCTGGAGGGCCTGGAGGTCTGTCTGATGAGTCACAAAAGCCGCTATCCCTGTACCGACCCCTGCTAAGCCAAAGATTGTTGCAAGAGTGATGGCAGTGATAGGCTCCCGCCGAAATCTGCTGGTAGCTTTTTGTGACCAAAAGGCCAGAAACTGTTTCCCTGGGTGATATATAACTCTGGGGAAAATCAGGACCAGGATGCAGACTTCCCTGTTACGGAGCAGGGTGGAGGCTGCCACACAGGGGGTCAGACCCGAAATTGTGCAAGCCCACCTGGCCCCTGCAGGAGGAAGGTACCAAGCAGGGGATTCTGATGCCTGAGCTTGGTCCTCACTCAGAGGAGGGATGCAGTGAGGCATCAAGGAGGTAGAAGCAGGATTGCCAATGCATCTACCTTTCCCAGAGAGAGACTGTAGAGTCAGGCCAACCTTGTGATCAGTAACAGGTGTCTGGGCTGACTGCAGTGTAAGTAGTATAAGTGGCATTTAGAGCCATGACATTATAATAAGGAGGGCGAGCATCCAGACAAAGCCAACAAGTAGCTGTCATGTTAGGAAATGTCTGGTTCAGGGCTACATAGGCAGCATCCAGGAGAGGCCACAATGGTATCTGATTGTCAATAGGAGAATGAAGGGTGGGCACTGAGGCAGCCTGGACAGGCATTGGGGAAGGGGGAATGAAAGGCCTAGAAGGCTTGGCAACCGCAACAGTCACCAGTCGAGTTGGCTTAACCAGTTTCAGGAAAGGCTGCAAAACTGAGTTAGGCCCCACCCCCAGCAGAGGAGAGGTTACCGGTTCCTTCTTAATCAGGACCAATCCTCCTGGGTCAGAACCCAACATGTATGCCCTGAGGCCCCAAGATTTTCCCAGGACCCAAGACTGATCCTGAGGGTGGAGAACAGTGAGGTTAAGGAACTTGCAGTTCCCTGCCACTTCCGCAGTGCCCACATGGCCCATTCCCAGGTCTATGTGGCCCGCTCCCGTGTTCCAGAGGGCCACGCTCCGAGGTTTACGGCCTGGAGGAGACCATGTCAAGAGTAGAGAGCCATCCTGAATAGACTTTCTTCCACCGGGTGGCTAATGTCTCACAGCCCCAATACCCACAATAAAAGTGATTAGGGTGATTACAATAGGAACCGGCCGGGGGCTGAAGCAGGGCAAAGGTACCAATCAAAAAGCATAAAGGATGTAACGCCCGGCCCGTCACACGGGACAGAGTGGAGAACCTGACAAGGGGTAAAAAGGAAACTTGGAGCACCAGGGGTGATAATAGATACAGCAATATCTGAAGCTCCCCTCCTACTGAGTGACCACCTCCATGGTTGATGGGGGTTATGGAGGGAACTATGGGGTAGCCGGTAACCCCAACAGGGCCGAAGAAGGAGAGGGAAGGCGAAAGAGAAAATCATTATGCCCAGGAGGGAGGTCATGGGGGGACTTTTGGGGGTTGGGCAGAGTCCTGGGGTCTGCATCGCGACAGCTGAAGCTTCAGGGGGTTGTCCGAATGGCTAAGAACGATCCAGGTGTCAGGCTCAAGATCCGGAGGTTCCACTGGTTGTACCTGGGAATGGTGGACCCAAGGACCGATCCCGTCGACCTTGAGTGCTGAGGTAGTCACGAATATGACAACAAACCGTCCCTTCCAGGGAGGTTGGAGGACCCGCTTCTGATGTCTCTTGATCCAAACCCAGTCTCCTGGCTTATAAGAGTGAGGATCATGCGGGGGAGGCTGGAACCGGGCTTGCAACTGGGGCCAAAGTTCCTGCTGCAGCTGGGAGAGAGAGAGCACAAATTCACGCAATTGAGGGGCTTGATTAACATCCGGGGAGGGGAAGGAAGAGAGAATAGGGGACAGAGAACCATACAGTATTTCATAAGGTGATAGGGACAAGGGTCCCCGCGTGTTTCGGGCCTTGAAGAGGGCCAGGGGCAGAAGCGTCACCCAGTTACCGCCAGTCTCAAGGACCATCTTAGTTAAAGATTCTTTTAGGGTCCGATTCATGCGTTCCACCTGACCAGACCTCTGGGGGTTATACTCACAGTGAAACTTCCATGTAACCCCCAGGGACTTAGCCAGGGACTGAATGATTTTGGACACAAAGGCAGGCCCATTATCTGACCCTAAAGAGGCAGGCATCCCAAATCTAGGAATAATTTCTTCGAGGAGTTTCTTGGCCACTACCTGAGCAGTCTCCGTCTTGGTGTGGAAGGCCTCTGGCCACCCCGAAAAAGTGTCCACAAAAACCAACAGATACCGGTAACCATATTTCCCAGGCTTGACTTCCGTGAAGTCAATTTCCCAATGTTCACAGGGGCGAGTGCCCCATAGCCTAGTGCCAGGATGGGCGTCTTCCTTGGTGGCGCGGGTCAGCTGACAGGTGGTGCACTTCTGTGTCAACATGTCCAGAAATGCGTCGGAGCCACGAAACCGAAGGTGCCCCCTTCGGAGCAAAATCCGGAGTTTGGTAGCTCCCACGTGGGTGAGGTGGTGCACGTGGGTAGAAAGAAGTTGGCCCGTGGCCTGCGGGAGGAGAAGGTTACCATCCAGATCTTTATAAACTGTGCCAGCGAGATGCCCTGATTTAGCCCGGACCCATTCTAAGTCAGCTGGAGAATATTGAGGTGGGTCTGATGGGGGAGCAGGGATGCAGGTGTCAGGAACATTGGGCTGTGACGACTCCGCTGCCAGCGCCAGTTCATACAGAGGGGCGTGGAGTGCAGCATTTCTGGCCGCTTCATCTGCCAAGCGGTTTCCGGTTGCTTCTAGGGAGGCCCCTGGCTGATGTCTGGGGGTATGCACTACAGCAACTGCTCGGGGTTCCCAAACAGCCGCCAAGAGCTCCTGGATATCCTGGAGGTGGGACACTGGTTTCCCGATTGAAGTAACATAGCCGCGTTCCCTGTAGATTGGGGCATGAATATGTAGGGTGGCAAAGGCATACCGTCTATCAGTGTAGACTGTCAGCCGCTTCCCCTTGGCTAACCGCAGGGCCATAGCCAAGGCGGCCCCTCGTCCCAGAACGGAACGGGCCCCAAGGCTTGACGTAGGATGGCCCCTATAAACCCGAGGCAGGAATCATCCACTTAGTCATATAGCTATTGCGAGTCCTCAGTTTCCCCATCAAATACACACTTCACACACCATTCACACACCATTCACTGCTCACCTCTGGAAGTCTTCATGAAACCTAGGAGAGAGCTTTCTCTGTCTCAGTGGTCCCCAAGGGGTCACACACCATCCCGGACGAGCCCCCATATGTTAGGGTTCAAAATGGGTGGCCTCCAGAGGAACACAGGAGACAATGCAATCAAAACAGGAGAAAGATTTATTGCCAGTACTCACTGGGGGAACTCAGCAAAGAGAATCCCAAGTGGTGCATTCAGAAGAGGGAATATATATGTTTCTAGGATATAGGTGCCTTTGTCTTAGAGTTAGCTAATAGCTAGACAGCAGGAGTAGGGTTGCTTCCAGGTGCCACAGGATATGATTCTTAATCTTCAAGGCTGTTCTGTCTAGGAATCTTCAAGGCTGTTCTGTCTAGGGGAGGAGTTGTGGCCCTGGGGCTGTCAGCCAGAGATAACTGCCCTGCTTGAGTCGGCATGACGTTATCCAAAAAAACCCCTGCTTAATTGCCAAGTTTAGTTTTTTGTCTATAATATTCTTATAAGCTATAATATTTCTATAAGCTATAATATCTCTATAAGCTTTTTTGGCTATAACACAAAACACTACAGAGACAAGCTCTGGGACTCTGGGAACACTGTCTCTGGAAAAATACACCTCAAAAGGGAATTTTACAATGAACTGAAGAACTTGGGGTGCTATATACACTTTTGGGAATTAAAGGACATGAAGGAAAACTGATTGGCTTACATGGAGGTAGGGAAAGAGGATTCCAGCTAGGTGCTAGACAGCCTGTAAGAGGAGAAGATGCAATGAGAGAAACTTCAAAGTACTTGAGATTTGATTACATCTATTTATTTTATTTAAATTGAGATCACTGAGTACTTTAAGGTTTATTGTTCAGTCTAAGACAAGGGTCAGTCTGGGACATCCCCAAAGGCAAGTTCCCAAGGGACAAAGGTAAATTTGGGAGTTTCATAAAAGAAAGTTATCACATTAAAGCCAAGAAGACAAGTTTCAAGTGCTCCTCATACACATTATTGTCTGTGTGACATTTTCACAAATTCACTTAACCTCTTAGAGTCTCTTACAACTCTCAGATAATAAATTCCAGAGGAGACAACACTGAAATGGCAAAGGAGATTGAGAGGTACTGGTTCTCCATATAAATCAAGTCAAAAAAAGACTTGATGAGTCACAAATTATTTTTATCCCTATAATTATCATCATTAACATTACCACCACCAACATTATCATTGTCATCATTTTTAAACCTAGAGTTTGCAGAGGACTTTCCTAAAGTTTAAAAACAGACTCTATTTTGGGAAGTTTTGTGTTACCAGAGAAATACAAGTGTGATGGTAAAAGTTTAAAAATCAATAAGAATCTGATCACTTACTTCATCACTATAGGTATTATACATTAAAGAAAGAACTATGCCATTTTCTAGAGAGAATTAGTGGACCTATTTCCTTTGAGCCACTATCACAACAAATCATAGAAAAAGTTTTTTTGCTTCTTCAGAGAAAGTTTTGTGTTTGTGGCCAAAGGAAACAATAAAACTGAATGAGAGAGCTATATCTGGGAGTAGGAGAAATTGTACATGAATAGATGCCTGCTGGGCCCACAAGGAATTACAAAAGGAGTCACTACTGACAGCAATTACTAAGAATGCCTGCTGGGGAAAAACAAAACAAAACATGAAGCACTGAAATAGTCACACTCCACAATAACACCATAACACCAATTGGAAACAAGGTGGAATTCTTAAAGAACCATGACTAGAGTTACGTCTGTTCAAAACAAAGGGAAACTATGGGACAAATTATCCTAAAATCATAATATGAGAAATCAACAGGAAAAATCAAAAGAAAATTTACATAAAAGAGAACAAAATTTAAAGCATAAATGGACGGAAGAGTTCACTTATTAAAATTCAACTGTGTCATTTGAGTATCATTAAGTTCAAGTTCTATTTCATATAGTTGTTCCTCCCTTGGGGGTCCCCAAGTACTTATGCCAGATTCTATGTTTTGTTTTGTTTTGTAATTAGAATATTTTTCCATGGTTACATGATTCATGATTTTTCCCATCTCTCTTCCATCCCCACTCCCGGAGCTGACAAGCAATTCCACTGGGTTATACATATATCATTGTTCAAAAACTATTTCCATGTTATTCATATTTGCATTCGAGTGATCTTTTGACATCAAAACCCTAATTACATTCTCATTCAACTATGTGATCAATCATATGTTTTTCTTCTACATTACTGTTCCCATGCTTCATTCTCTAGATAAAGATAGTCTACTTTCTCATAAATTCCTCTGGATTGTCCTGGGTCATTGCATTGCTGCTAGTCGAAAAGTCGTGCCACAGTATATCAGACTCTATGTACAATTTTCTCCTGGTTCTGCTCCTTTCACTCTGCATCAATTCCTGGAGGTCTTTCCATTTCACATAGAAATCCTCCAGTTCATCATTTCTTTCAGCACAATAGTATTCCATCACCATCAGATACCACAATTTTTTCAGCCATTCCCCAATCAAGGGACACCTCCTCATTTTCTAGTCTTTTGCCACCACAAAGAAGGCAGCTATAAATATTTTTGTAGGAGTCTTTTTCCTTATTATCTCTTTGGGGTACAAACCCAGCAGTAGTATGGCTAGATCAAAGGACAGGCAGTCTTTTAAAGCCCTTTGTGAATAGTTCCATATTGCCCTCCAGAATGGTTGAACCAATTCACAACTCCAACCAGCAGTGTATTAGTATTCTAATTTTGCCACATTGCCACATATATCATTTTCTTTTGCCGCCAGATTGACCAGTCTGTTAGGTGTAAGGTGGTACCTCAGAGTTGTTTTGATTTGCATATCTCTAATTAGGAGGAATTTAGTAGGTTCTATGTGTTTTTTGCAAATCATAATCCTCTCTAAATAATACTTTTCAGGACCCCACTAATGTGATTTACTATTGTCAATCAAGTCATAATAAATGCATGGTTCAAAGCAAAGACATTTTATGTAATATTAGTTCAATATAATTTCTCATTTCATGAAAGGGTTAAATTAGGAGTTTTGACAAAATAAGAGAGCATCTTTTAATAACTTAAGTTTTAATGAGAATATAGTAGAGTTATAAATGAATATTTATCCCTTTAAGCCATAGAAAAGAAAACTTCTAGCAGCTTTTAACAATGAACAATTTTGTTTTTATTAAAATAGAGATAGTAAAAGAATATAATAAAATGAATATGGTAAAAGAGAGAAATATAGGAAAGAGGTAGAGAAAGAAATTGCCTAACCTAACTGCCCTTAGAGAAAGTCCAGCTGATCACCTTTTGGCTCAGCTCACCAGGAAGAATATGTGTGTGTGTATATATATATATATATATCCAACAACCAACTCACAACCACCAACTAACCATCGACTAATCACCAACCCACACCACCAGCAACCAAACCTCAACGACCAACTCCCAACCCAAAAAAGGTCAAAAAGCCCCTCTCAGTCCTCATACAGGCCTTTTATAATCCCTTCTTACCTCACTTCCTATCTCTCTGGTTTCTACTTCCTTTCATTGTGGGCTGGTATATCTTTTCACATCTCTATGGTAAAAGAACCTCCAGGTCCCCAGTTAAATTAGAAGAAAGGGATTAAGAATTCCCTTTTATACAATTTAGTCATAAGAAATGCATAGTTCAAAACAAAGGCATTTTACATAATAATAGTTCAATATAATTTCTTTGAATAGATATAACAATCCTAGGCATGTTTCTTTAGCAATTCCTCCTTGTTTCTAGTTGATATTATCAGGTTTTCTCTGCATTTTAGCTATTTCTATACTTCATGTTTTTCTCCCCAGCAGCAAAAGATGCATATGCATTCCTATTGGAACCTGTTGGACAAAGGTCCATATATAATAGAGGAATCATCCTCTGGCACTGCAGAGGTTCTTTTACTTTTTACTTGATGCCATTGAAATGATCTTTTTTCAGTGACCTCCCTACAAGTTGTTATTCCCCATTGCAAGTGTTCTACAATTCCATCTATTTTTAGGATCACTGATTCCCTAGAAAAATATCCTGGGGATACATATTTTTAACTCTTTCTTTTAGTGAATCCATAACTTACTGCCTAATTGCTGTAATTTATTCACCGATATATGAAGAAGACACTTATTGTTCATAGATCCAAGATAAAGTGCAACTCTCAGATACATCTGAAATATTGGTCTTATGGTAGGAATGCATTTGCTAACTTAAGATGAACAACTCCATTTTTAAGCCCCCTTTTTGTCACTAATCATCATGCAAGTTGTATTTTTATAGCATAACTATTTATACATAATTTGTAAATGATGTGTGCCCTATAAAATCTAATAAAAAGTTACCAATAATGTGTGTGTCCTCTAAATTTAATAAAAAATTGTAAGGAATTAAATTTAGGGATTCGACTAAAATATGGGAGCTCTAAATAATATTGTGGTTGCTGATTTAAAAATATTATAGCTCAAGTCAAGTGACTTTTAAAAGCTTTTATTTACAAAGAGGTGGAAAGAGTGAAAGTAGAGAAATATAAGAAGAGGGTAGAGAAAATGTCTAGCCTATCACACTAAATGTTGCTCAGCCCCAGCAGGGCTCGTTAATCCTCAGCAGGAAAATCTGATAGTATCTTATGCAAAGGTTCTACCAATACAGCCTCCTCCAGGAAAAGGAGGCCTCTCCAAAACTAATCGCTCCAGAAGCAGGAAGGAAAGGCTAGCTACTCACTCAGCCAAGATGAAATCCAAAGGAGAAGATCCAGAAGCAATCCAAGAGCCAAGGTCCCAAGTCGAAGTTGAGGTCAAAGTCCAAAGCCACCTCCAAGAAGCAAGTCACCAGCTGAAGCTCCAAGCCAAAGATTCAAGCCAAAGACTCCCTGGACTAGAAGTTCAAGACTTTTTATAGTCCTTTTTTCATGTCACTTCCTGTCCTTTCCTTTCTTCTGTAATATAGGATTTTAACATTGCCATGTTGGCTTTGGGCAAAACTGTCAGTTGCCCTGGATGGAATGTTGATGGTGGCATGAGACATAGGGCAAATCACCAACTGCCAGTTGAACCAAGAGTATAAAAAGCCCTGGAAACTCAGAGTTGGGTTCTTTTCCTGACCTGACTTCACCCTGACAACTCATTTACTCCCTTACCCCTGGGCCCAGGTGGTAGGAGTGAAACAGATGGTGGGAGTGAGAATGTGGGTAGGCCTAGAATAGCTCGGGATTTTAAGACTCAATTTTCTAGAGCAACACAATAATATTATTATCATCACCAACAAGATTAGCCCAAAGATCAACTTTATTTCTTAATCAGGGACCCCATCACTCTGACCGAGGGCTCCCTGCCTTCAGTCAGCTTAAACCTTCCTAGGATCTCTACTGGTTTAGTCAGATAATCTTCAACAAGAGATCTTAGTATTTCCTAGCCCTCTTACCATTGTCTTGTTCCTTACCCAGTTATCAATAAACTCCATAGTGAATGCTGTGGTTATTTCCCTGCCATCAAAGGTTAGGAGGACAGGCAACAGGAAGGGATTCTGAGCAGTTTGGGCTAGAACAAACTCCATTGCTGAGGGGCAGGAAGCTCTATATCCACTTCCTGCCAGCCTGCCATTAATCAATAGGAGCCTATTTCCTCAGCAGGGAGGGGCCGGCTGCCTGATATTTTAAAGGAGCCTGGTAGCAAGCAGTGAGGTTTCAATGGGCACTCAGTTCCCAGGATTGGATCCTTGTACATTCATAAACAAGTTATAAGCCCAACCAAAGATTTGATCCCTCCATCCTTACAACCAGCACCATTGCCTGCTAGCCTTGTTACCAGTTTAAGGCCCTGTTTCCCACTTGTTAATTATATTTTACAGGGGCCAATCACGGCTTTCAGATTGCCTAGCACTGCCCAATGGGGAAGTATCTGTGGGATCCACCTCTCATCCTCTGAGGGTATAAACTTTTATCAAAGGTCTCACAAGTTTGACTGATTGAGTTAAAAGGGTAGAGCTCTCTAAGTAAGTGGCTTGTGAATTCTCTTACTTGATGGCTAACAAAGTGTTAAGTAGGGGTTTCTTGATTGATTAACTCAAAATAGACAAAGAGAATAAAGAATTCCTTTTCACAATCCCCCCTGTGATTCTTTGGAAGACTAGTCTCCCCAATTTAACATAATCAGCTTATACCTCTAAAGATCTTGCTAAAGATCTAAGAGGAAACTACAATAGTTAGAGATGAGGGAAATAAAAGAAAGAGAGTAAAACAAATGTTTGCTAGGTGCATTGACAAAAAGCCAATTAGGGGGCAGTCCCCTTCAGCATAAGAGTTTACATTCAGAATAAATGTGTTCAACCCCCTTCAGTTCAATCAATTACATCTCAAAGTTCATTCCAGATCTTTTGATGCCATGGAGGTTTCTTTATGGCTTTCTCCAAACAGTTCATCTTCTTTTCTTGAAATTTTTCTCAAAAAATTTTAAGTCTTGGATTTTAAGAAAATTCTACACAAGTAGTAACTTGAATGTTTCTCAAATTCAGTAAACAAATGACAAACATTTGTTAATAACATTAGTTTTCATCTAGAGTTTTCTTTCATGATAAGTTTAGGTAATTGATTTCCAATCAAAATTAGTATTTGTAAACATCCTTAACTAGAACCATGAAAACTCATAGGAGGCAATGGTTATCATTATATTTTGGGGTCTCAAATGTAGCAGACTTACTTATTCCAGAGCTTAGAAATGTAAGCATCCCATGGTTTTTGCTTATCAGTGCTTTGACAAAGGCTTACTATAATGCTACCTCCAGTTGGAGAAAGAAAGAAGCTTATCATGAGCCCTAAACAAAATATACTTACCAAAATGTTTAGGATTCAATTTGATTGTTTGTTCCTAAAGAGTTTGATGTTGGTATTACTGAATGAGCAATATAATTTTATTGTATCCATTGATGAATGTCTTATTAGGGTATCAGAAGCATATGTAACAGGAAATCAGTTATATGAATGCATCCCATGTTTCAGTCCTGTGTCTTTGTGTAGTGTTGTGATGAATAAAAATTTCCCCTTTCTGGCCTCAGACACTTCCAAGCTGTGTGACCCTAGGCAAGTCACTTGACCCTCATTGCCCACCCTTACCACTTTTCCACCAAGGAGTCAATACATAGAAGTTAAGGGTTTAAAAAAATAAAAATAAATAAATATTTTAAAAATTTCCCCTTTACAGAAATCTAGTTATCCTCAGTAGGTATTCTCAGACAATAGCTATAAAGTTTTCTTCAGATTTCTTTCAGTCAAAAGGCTCAGCTGTACTCAATTAATATTTTTCATCTGCTAAATATGAAATGCCCTATCAGATTTATTTCAGTAAATACCCTTTGAAGCTCTTTTTTCCAAAACTATTGCTTCACTAGGAGGTAAAGAGGTTTATGCTGAGATCAAAATTTTAGAATTTATCATATAATTGAATTTTGCAAGAGGGAAAATTGGAGAAAAAGGTAGCAATGATGGTCTCATTTTGATTTGCTACTGATACATTCAGGAAAAGTCATGAATATATTTGTTCACACAATTCTTGAACTTAATGAAAAGTTGAAGTTCAAAGAAGGCAAGATAGATAAATTTAGTTATCATCAGAGACATGATGATTAAAAATATAGAAGTGAATATCATCAACAAGAGAATAAAGAAAAAAAGATGAGCATAAATACATAGTATTGAGGTATATCTTCACATCATGAAACAGAAGGAGAGAGTCTAACAAAGGAGAGAACAGAGAAACAATAAGTAAGGAGAATCGGCGCTGAACAATTATAAGAGAATAAATCATCACTGATGAAATCATTGATCATTTGATGCATTTGTGAACATGGTATAATTAATTTACTCAATCCCATCCATACTAAAAATAAGGTACATGATGCCCAATCAATCTCCTTTATTAGTGACTGTGAAAAATAATCTGAAAATGACATAATGTGAAATGATGAATTCTGTTCAAATTGGCTGATGAATTATTTCTGAACTCTATATGAAGACATGACAAAAACCAGCATCTCACATGATATTCCAAGATAAAGCCAAAATGGATACATGATTTAGAAATAAAGCCTTGATACCATAAACCGAGATTGAAAAGGAAACAACAAACTGGATAAACAGAGATAGCAAATATCTCTGACAAAGAATTCATTTCTCACATTCATAGAAAATTAGTCAAATTTATAAAAATACAAGTTAATTCCCCAGCTGATAAATGGTCTAAAAGATATGAACAGGGAGTTCTTAGATGATGAAATTAAAACTCTCTGTAGTCACATGTGAAAAAAATATTCCATGTAATTGTTAATTACAGAAATGTAAATTTAAACATTTTTGAGGATACCCCTCACAGCTATGAGATTTGCTAATATAGTACAAAAAGAAAATTGGAAATATTGGAGGAGAATGAGAAAATTAGAATACTAATACATTGTTAATATACCTGAACTGATAAAACCATTCTGGACAACAATCTGGAACTGATGTGGGAGAAACACACCCCATTTCATAGCAGGGTCTCATCCAAGAATGGGAAACTCATACTCCATTCAGTCCAGAAGTAAGAAAAGAATTTTATTTGAAGAAGTAGTTGATGGTGTTATAATACCTATATAGCCTAATAGCTGGTAGAATAGTCTGGGGGCTAATAAGGTAGGGGCTAGTAGGTTAGCCTTTTTGGAGCTGATAGTATGGAATAGCAGTTCCACAGTAGGGTGGCAGCTTCCTCCAAGGAATGAAGCTTCCTTTATGGAGTGACAGCTTCCACCATGGGGTGGCAGCTTCCACACTCTATAAATCTGGGTGGATATATTTATTGCAATCTGGTAGCCTAGCATCTCCATGTCCAAACTCAAGTGGAGGTATGTCCTAGGGGAAAAAGAGCATGCACAAGATTGGAGGCCTCAGTACCCATGTTCCATGTTCCTCCATTGTCTACCTTGTTATCATTTGTCAGGAAAGGTCCTGATGTCCTTTCAGAGTGGTAACATGAGGAGTGAATATGGTACACTGGAGGATCTACCACTATATGTAATTAATTATTTCTAAGAACAATATAAGCAATTAATAAAACAATGGGTACAAAGCTGATGTCTAGCATAGAATGTTACCTTTTCTAGTATACAGACTGAATAACTAAACAATCTACAATTCATGTTTGATTAATGCTGAAACTACAGGTATGGAACTGATTTTAACTAGTGCTAACTAGTGAGAAATAATAAAAGGTTTCAGAGTATGAGGGTCCCTTTCCTATTACTGTTCCTTACTGCCCACTGTCAGCCCAATCAGAACTATACTCAAAGGACCATTAAACTGTAGATATCCCTTAACCCTGTTATTCCACTACAAGATCTTTTCCCCAAAGATTACAATGGGAGAAAAGGACCTACCTGTACAAAAATAGTTATACCAGCTCTTTTAGGGGTAGTAAATAATAGGAAACAAAATGGTGTCCATCAACTGAGGAATGGCTAAAAATTTGTGGCATATGCTTTTAATGGAATATTATTGTGCCATAAAATAAGGAAGAACGATAATAAAAATACATGGAAAGAATTATATGAAGTGATGCAATGTGAAGTAAGAGATACCAGGAGAATCCTGTACATGGAAATAACAATAATGTATAGTGACTGTGAATGACTTAACTGCCTTAACTATCAGCAATGCAAGGATTTAAAAAAACTCCAAGGTAGTCATATTGAAAAAAGGCTCTACACCAATATCAAAGAACTGATAAATTCTAAATTCAGATTGAATCATGGACTTTTTAATTTTATCTTTTCTTCATGAGGTTTTTCTATGTGATATGTCTTCTTTCACAATGGGAATATCATGAAAATATGTATTGCAAGTTAGGACATAAAAAATTATATATTACCTGCCCTCTCAGGGAGAGAGGAAGGAAGAGCGGGAAAGAATGTGGATCGCAAAATTTTGAAAAATGATTACTAAAAATTGTATACAGATGTATGGAAAAGAAAAACACACAAAAATAGGCATTGGGTAAACAAAGACAAAAATGGCATGCTAAAATCACTTTATTAGAGCCTTCCAATGACCCACTAATACAATAATCTTGTTTAGAAATTAATATTGATTTAATTTTCTTTTAGAAAAGGTTTCAGGTTAGCTGGAATCTAAGAGTTCTGACAGTATCAACCAGGAAAAATAATTCTTGTATACCCCATCAAGAACAGAGATACAACTTATTTATGACAGATAAGGGAGATATTAAGGGTGATCACTGGATTTACAGGCATCTAAGAGTAGAAGACATGACTGAAGGAGGTCACAAGGAAATGGCTGATTTTTCCTCATTTTTGTGTGAAAGAGATTTACCCTTCTTTCTGGGGTTGCACAGGTGACACTGACTACCTGTATAACTGGCCTGAGTCTGAACTTGACTGGGAAGCAAGAATTGTATGAAGAAAACAATGAGTGTTAGGGTCACAAGGACAGAATGTCATTTGGAAAACAGGTAGTAAGAGAGTCAAGAGATCATGAGATAGGGGGAAAGGTGGTTGTCCCCTGCACTGCCCCCTGGACTGGCCCTCTGGGCGGCCCAGGCAAAACAGAATGCCACAGTTGGTTCCCAAGATATGATGTGTGAGAGTTAGTGGGCAGAGAAAATGCTTGATAAATCTAAGCAAGAGGGGATTTCACTCTCTTCTCTTCTCTTCTATGTTTTGTTGCTAGCTGGACTTCCCTGTCCAATAACTGGATCAAACATACTTGAAAATTTTCGTTTACATTCAAACTTCCTACTGAGCCTCTAGCTTTCAAATTTTCTTATTTGTCACTTACTCATCTCATTTACTAAAATACAGCACTTTCAAACTAATTCTGAATTCTGATTCAACACTTCTCTTACCTTCTACTTGATTAGTCCCTCTAGTCTTTATTTATAGTCATATTACAGGCTATCAACATGTACATCCAAACAAATTTCAGTTTTAAGTTTTGACTTCTTTGATTTGAAGTGGTTGATCATATATTTTTCTAATACATTTCTGTTTCCACAGTTCTTTTTCTGGATGTGGATATCATTCCTTCTCCTAAATTCCTCTGAATTGTCCTGGATCATTGCATTGCTACTGGTAGAAAAGTCTATTACATTTGATTGGGCCATAATGTATCAGTCTCTGGGTACAATGTTCTCCTGGTTCTGCTCCTTTCTCTCTGCATCAATGCCTGGAGGTCATTCTAATTTACATGGAATTCCTCCATTACTTTATTCCTTTCAGCACAATGATATTCCATCACCAGCATATACCACAATTTATTCATCCATTCCACAATTGATGGACACCCCCCCCCCATTTTCCAATTTTTTGCCACCATAAAGAGCATAGCTATGAATATTTTTATAAAAGTATTTTATCTTATTATCTCTTTGGGGTACAAACACAGCAGTGGTATGGCTGGGTCAAAGGGGAGGCATTCATTGAAAGCCCTTAGTAAATAATTCCAAATTGCCTTTCAGAATGGTTTGACCAATTCACAACTCCACCAGCAGTGTATTAATATCCCAATTTTGCCAAATCCCCTCCAACATTAATTGTTTTATTTTACTGTCAGATTGGCCAATCTGCTAGGTATGAGGTAGTATCTCAGAGTTGTTTAAATTTGAATTTCTCTAATTAGGAGAGATTTAGAACATTTTTTTCATATACTTATTGATAGTTTTGATTTCATCTTGTGAAAACTGTCTATTCATGTCCCTTGATCATTTGTCGATTGGCATATGGCTTGATTTTTTGTAAATTTGACTTAGTTTCTTATACATTTGGGAAATTAAACGTTTGTCAGAGAGTTTTGTTATAAAAATGTTCTCCCAGTTTGTTGCTTTCCTTCAAATTTCAGTTGCATTGGTTTTGTTTGTACAAACTTTTTAAATTTAATGTAATCAAAATTATTCATTTTATATTTTGCCATGTTCTCCATTTCTTGCTTGGTCTTAAATTCTTTCTTTCCCACAGATCTGACAGGTATACTAATCTATGTTCATCTAATTTATTCATGATTTCACTCTTTATAGATAAAAGTCATTTACCAATTTTGAATTTATCTTGGTATAGGGTGTAAGATGTTGGACTAAACCTAATTTTCCCCACATTGTTTTCCAATTTTCCCAGCAGTTTTTGCCAAATAGTGAGTTCTTGTCCCAAAAGCTGGGGTCTTTGGGTTTATCAAACACTAGCTTACTCAGGTCATTTACCTCTAACCTATTCCATTGTTCCAACCTTCTGTCTCTTAGCGAGTACCATATTGTTTGATGACCACTGCTTTATAGTATAGTTTAAGATCTGATACTGCTAGGCCTCCATTCTTCACTTTTTTTTTTCATTAGTTCATTTGATATTCTTTATTTTTTGTTCTTCCAGATGAACTTTGTTATATTTTTTTCAAATTCTATAAAATTTTTTTTGGTAGTTTGATAGGTATGCCATTGAGTAAATAGATTAATTTGGGTAGGATTATCATTTTTATTATATTAACGTGTCCTACCCAGGAGCAGTTAATGTTTTTCCAATTGTTTAGATGTAGTTTTAATTGTGTGAAAAGTGTTTTGTAGTTATGTTCATATAATTTCTGCATTTGTTTTGGCAGATAGATTCAAAAATATTTTATATTGTATAGAGTGATTTTAAATGGAGTTTCTCTTTTAAATTCCTGCTGCTGAGTTTTGTTGGAAATATATAGAAATGCTAATGATTTATGTGGGTTTATTTTGTACCCTGCAATTTTACTGAAGTTTTAATTGTTTCCACTAAATTTTTAGTTGATTTTCTGGGGTTCTTTAAGTATACCATCATATTATCTGCAAAGAGTGATGATTTAGTGTAATATATAGAAAATGGTCAAAAGAGCAGTTTGCCCCTTTAGAACACAGAAGCTGGCAAGGCAGCCCTGGGCATGTGCCAATCTGGCAGTTGGTAAAGGAGTATAAATTGAGGAGCAAAACCCAGGGTGCACTTCTTCTTTGGGTTGGGAGGTAGGAGGATTTCTACTTTCTAGGCCCTTGGAGAAGGGTAGATTCTTATAGGCAGGCAAGGTTCAGACCACTTTGTTAGCCATATCAATCACCTTATTATTGATAAGGCAACTGTACCTTAATAATCTAACGAGATTAATTCATTATCAAAATCTCCAAACCTATAACAGCTTCTAAGGCAGGGGAGACTCTCAGAGTCCAGTGGACTCAGCACCTACACCAACTTTCTCCTTAGATATCATCATAATTAATTGTACGTATTATTTGGTACTGCTAGGTCCCCTTCCTTCACATTTTTTTCATTATTTCCCTTGATATTCTTGATCTTTTGTTATTCCAAATGAAATTTGTTATAGTTTTTCCTAATTCAGTGAAAAAGTTTTTTGGTAATTTGATAGGTATGGCGCTAAATAAGTAAATTAATTTAGATAGGATGGTCATTTTTATTATGTTAGCTCTTCCTACCAATGAGCAATCAATGTTTTTCCAATTGTTTAGATCTAGTTTTAATTGTTTGGAAAGTGTTTTGTAGTTGTTTTCGTATAATTCCTGTGTTTGTTTTGGTAGATAGATTCCTAAGTATTTTATATTGTCTAGCGTGATTTTAAACGGTGTTTCTCTTTCTACCTCTTGCTGCTGTGATGTGTTGGAAATATATAGAAATGCTGATGTTTTATGTGCATTTATTTTGTATCCTGCAACTTTGCTGAAGTTGTTGATTCTACCAGCTTCTTAGTTGATTCTCTAGGATTTTTTAAGTAGACCATCATATCATCTGCAAAGAGTGATAGCTTAGTCTCCTCATTGCCTATTTTAATACCCTCAATTTCTTTTTCTTTTCTAATTGCTATTGCTAGTGTCTCTAGTACAATGTTAAATAAGAGAGGTGATAATGGCCATCCTTGTTTCACTCCTGATCTTATTGGAAAGGCTTTAAATTTATTCCCATTACATATGATGCTTGTTGATGGTTTTTTTTTAATGCCAACTTCATCTTTTTTATTGGAAAGAAAGTAAACAATATGTTAAAGTTTTTTTTTAAACATTTATTAATATTCATTTTTAACATGGTTACATGATTCATGCTCCTCCTTTCCCCTTCAACCCCCCCC
>NC_058132.1:448212541-448230885 GCF_016433145.1 Gracilinanus agilis
AATAATAAACTGGAGGAGTTCCAGGCGAACTGGAGAGACCTCCGGGATCTGATGCAGAGCGAAAGGAGCAGAGGCAAAAGAACATTGTACACAGAGACTGATATACTGTGGTAAAATTGAATGTAATGGGCTTCTGTACCAGCAGCAATGCAATGACCCAGGACAATTCTGAGGGATTTATGGTAAAGAATGCTACCCACATTCAGAGGAAGGACTGCAGGAAAGGAAACATATAAGAAAAGCAACTGCTTGAACGCATGGATCGGGGCGGACATGATTGAGGGTGTGGACTCGAAACTACCACACCAACACAACCACCAACAATTGGGAAATTGGTCTTGATCAAGGACACATGACAAAACCAGTGGAAAAGTGCGCCGGCCATGGGTGGGGGGAGTGCGGGGGGTGAAGGGGAAAATAGGAGCATGAAACATGTAATCATGTTAAAAATGATTATTAATAAATGTTAAAAAAAAATCAAATGGAGAGGGGGGCAGCTGGGTAGCTCAGTGGATTGAGAGCCAGGCCTAGAGACGGGAGGTCCTAGGTTCAAATCTGGACTCAGACACTTCCCAGCTGTGTGACCCTGGGCAAGTCACTTGACCCCCATTGCCTACCCTTACCACTCTTCCACCTATAGGTCAATACACAGAAGTTAAGGGTTTAAAAAAAAATTAAAAAAAAAATTAAAAAAAAATCAAATGGAGAATTTCATACTTGAACTTAGGGAGATAATAGATTTAGGGGATAAAAAGATGATGTGATCTTATATTTGCACTTTGGGAAAATCAAGGCAGACAATAATACTACTCTAAACTACAACATATTTTACCTAGTACCATATGATTTTACAAAACAAGTTTGACTACATCGATAGTAATCAATATTAGCAATAGGTTCAGACAAAGCAAATATGTAAAAAAAAAAAAAAGACCTTTTAAAGATCTCTAGTAGAAATACTTCCAAAGGAAAAAAGAAACTTACGTGAACATGGAACACTAGTAAAAATGTCAACTGACCCCTTTCAATGGTTTATTCATTGCTTAAAGATAGCCACTCACAGTGGAAAATAATAAATCATACCACTACTATGTAAAATATATGAGACCCCACTGAGAATTATTTGCTTTATAAGGCGCTATGGTCATAGTTCTGACTCATAAAACATAGTTCTGTGAAAACATTCTTTGATTAGTAGCAAATTGTTGTACTTCCAAAGTGGAGTTGTTCTTTTTAATCAAGTCAAAATTGAGCCTTTTACAAAAAGACACAATAATAGCACTTGCTAAACATCTGACCCCTAGATGAATGTATTAAAGGATATTCATCTCAAGTTTTGTATTTGTTTTTAATTGGCTATACTATTGGTTGAGAGAGAGTTAGAAATTAGTGGAAAACCCTTAGCTCTGAGGTATATCGCTGGAGACCCCTGCCATGTATACATAACACTTGATTAATACTCTATGAAGGACATCCGAGTTAAGATGGCTGCAGAGCAGAGGCAGAGTGAGTTTCTCTCCTCACCAACCAATATAGCGTACCTCCAAAGGACAAAAAAACAAATCCAAATGAAAGAAGGGACCCCACAATAGGGCACAGTATCGAAGGTATGTGGGATTTGAGCACTTCCACGCTATAAGGTGGGGAAATAGCTCCCATCAAAACATGAGCGGATCAACCCTCCCCCAGCCCACCCACAGTACCAGAGTCAGAGGCTGCACTCCAGAATTAGAGCTAGAGGGGTCACAAAATATAGCTCCTTGGCTGCTAACTGGCATCACTAGGAGCTTGCCCCTGAGAGCAACAAGACCTGAGATCCCAGGTGGCTGGAAAACTCAGACCTTGGACACAGGAGTGGGGCTGAGAAAGACAGTGGCAGCACGGTGAGACTCAGGGAAAAACCTCAGGTAGAGGAGCAAGCGTGGGCCAAGTTGCAGGCTCTGGGCTAGGACTACAGGAGCTTGACCCTGAAAACAGCTAGACCAGAGACCCCAGGAAGGTCCCCAGAGAAGCCAGGAGACTCACAAAGTAGCCTCAGGCAAAAACTGCTCCCTAACTCCAATTCAGTGATACACAAATCCAATTGCATTAAACTTAAAATTGTAACTATGGATTTCTTTCTCTAACCACCAGAAAGAATGGCTGATAAGGAGATAAGCAGTCTGATATGTCTAAAACTTTGTTTCTAAATTCTACTAAAGCATCAATTTCCTAAATGACTCCTACATCCTAAAGTTGATAAGTAAACCTGATGTCATATGGAAAGCTTCATATACCCAGGGAAAATACTTTCAATTATTTAGTTTGACATTAAAGGTATAATGGCAAAGTGTGGCTTTTTAGTCAGACCTGGTTTCAAGTCCTATCACTGACACAGCTATTGATTTGAACATAAGCAGTTCATTCAAATTCTCAATCACCCAGGCAACTTTCTAATTCTATGACTAATGAAAAAGTTTCATATCTCTGTCAGTGGAATGACTTTCCACATTAGGACATCTCCTAAACCAGTGATGGGCAAACTTTTTAAAGAGGGAGCCAAAGGAAAGGAAATGCTCATCTGTCATTCTGTTTCTAAGGCAACTCTTTTGAAGTTTCATTGTATTGCATCCTACTCATTGTATTCATCAGATTAGGAATAATGTTGCACAGCCAGATAGAACATTTCAGGGGGCTGCATCTGGCCTGTGGTTGTAGTTTGCCCATCATTGTCCTAAACTAATTAAATCACATGTGTAAAAATATCTTCAACCCTCATACAACTACACACAAAAGGTATTTTAGTCATGATAGAAATCTCTTCAAGTATAACTATTTTCATGGATAAAAGTAAAATATTTTAGAAATTGTTAAAGCATCATTTCATACTTCTTGGAAGTACAAACAAATTCAAGAAAACAATTCATATATTTTGAATGTGTGCTATGATAGTAGCTAAAATTATTTTATTAGGGTTATGCCAACCTGTTCAAGTGAAAGTAACATGTATGGCTGAGTTTGATTTTTCTAATTATTTATTTATTATTATTTTCTAAATTTTTCCACTGATCTGATTTCTTATTTTTAATTAGTACCAAAAAGTGTAAGTAATCATTCTTTTATATTATAATCTGAGTTATAGGGATGTTATTACCCTTTTCTGTTATTTTCCACTATTTTTTCTTGAGATTCTATCCATTTTTTCTTTCCAGTAAATTTAATTATTTTGTCTAAAAAGTATTATTTTGATTATTACACCAATAAATATTTTATTTAATTTGTTTCATCATTTTTCTTATATTGGTATAGTCCATCCATGAGCAATGAATATATCATTGACTGGCATTCTTTACATACATACATACCTTGAATGTATCTTCATGATTTGTCTCAATATATTTTATGCTTCTTATCTTTTTAAAATTGATTTCCCTTTCTATTATTTCTTCTTTGATTTTTGCTATTGCTATGCAAAAATACAAATTTAAAAATATTTATAATAAATCTATATAATTACATATTTAAACCAAACACATGATTTATATATTTAAATCAAAGAATAAACACATTTATTTAATAAAATGATGAATATTTTTAAAGATAAGCACAAGTCAATCACTTATCTTCTCCTATAGCACCATCTCTTTAAGATATGGTTATTAACTTGTCAAGTATACATTTCTTTAAACATCTAATTTTATGTATGCAATCTTTTTAAAAGTAAATTATATAAAATTTGAAAATTGTATTATAAATTATAAAAATCTCGCTTGAAAGTGTTAGTTATGTCAGTTTGGTTTTAATTCCTTCAAATCTCTTAAATTAATAATTATATTTTCTGCAAATAGGTATGATTATGGCATCTTTTTTCCTGACATGAACATCTTTACTTCCTTTTCTCTTTTCTCATTATTATCTTTAGTATTTCTGGGCAAACATAAATTAACAACAGGGGAAGGGGATATCTTTATATTATTTCTCCAGTGGGAATTTAAAAAATTATACATAAACTTGTTTTATAGTATTAGAATGTTACTTTTATTTTTGTTTCTTTAAAGAATTCTAAGAATTGATTATGCTGATGGAAGAATTAACATGACAACCTGGTCCTAGATGAAGTTCCCTTTTCATCAGAAATAATTTCAAAGTTCAATGACCAAGTCTATCCATTTATGTCTGGGGAAAGGATGTCAGAAGAAGAAAAAATAATAGACAGATATAAGTAATTGCATTTAAATATTTATAAATTGTTTATTTAGTACATCCAAAGAATAATATTTAATTCAATGGACAATGAAAGAATGAGTATCTGACTCTTTAAAAATAATTATTTAACCATATTAATTTCCTTTTAGGAAAGTTTATAGCATTGTATAAACTATTTTAAGTATCATGAATGTAGGTTATAAAATAGTGGCAGGAATCTTACTAGAGCTGGCTATTTAATTAAAAGCTATTTTTAAAAAGCTCTTTATAATAAAATGATACATAATTGAATTAATTACAAAGGATGGACACTCTGTCTCTTTTTTATTTGAAAATGAATATATACTTTTAATTACCTAGATTTATCTGGAATAATATATCTCTGGACTAAACATTAGGTTTAAATTATAAGTAAACTTCATCTAATGCCATTTAGCAGTTTGGAGGATACTTATTTGAGGGTGAGTAAAAAATGAGACCAGGTAAGGCATGAATGGAAAAATGAAAAGGGAAAATCAAAGAATAAATATATGAATTTAATAGATTGACATATTGTTACAGATATGCATAAGTCAATCATTTAGCCCCTAGCATTGTCATCTCTTTATTATATGGTTATTGACTTGGTAAATATACATTTCTTTAAACATTTAATTTGACATACTAAATTTTTCTAGACAGGCCTACAGTACTGAATTTCCAATAAGGTGTTAATTTTTATTTTATATTCAGTATTATCCTTTTGGAGAACTCTAATCTTCTGCTTCTCTTGCTAATAGCACTAATTAAGAGTTGTGAATGACATTCACACCTCTTTATTAGCATTAAAAATATGTTATTTATCTAATGTATTATATGATAATGATGCCTGCAGGTCATTTCATAGGCATAAAGTTGTCTTACTCCTTATTGAAAATGTCTAGTAAAATAATCCATTGTGGAAGTGCAATGTCTGCTTCCACACCAAGGTTTGGTGGAGATAAGAAGAGATGCAGTATTTTTACTTCCAAGATATCATTTCTTAATATTCTGAAATCAACAAAAATACGATAGAAATATTTAAATAAAATTTGAATTATGACAACTAGAATGAATATTGTACAAGCCCACTGATTTACATTATGATATCTTTAGTGTAATTATTATTGAAGAATCAATGAAAGGATAATAAAGGCAAAAAGTACTCTGTATTCTGGAAAAGAATCATGTAAGAACCAAGCATTTTGAAAGCATTTCAAATTTTGAAATATAATCAGAATGGTTGATCACTAACTTAATAGTTAAGATTATAAATGGTTGGTCCAAATATATAGTGAGGAGAAAAAATGAGATAAATCATCTAATTATTGTCAAAAAATATTTTGAATAGTCACTTCAGTTATTTTTTTAGTAATATCCAACTCTTTGTGATGCCATTTGGGGTATTCTTGGCAAAGAGAATGGAGTGCTTTGCCATTTTCTTCTCCCAATCATACTATATATGAGGAAACTGAGGTAAATAGATTTATATTTCTTGTCACACAGCTAGTATATGTCTGAGGCTAGATTTGAACATAGTTCTTCTAGATTTCATGGGTTCTATTCATGCCACAAAGCTGCCCTACATTTAGAAAAACTGGTATGCAAAATGGTGCCACAGATGTGCATTATTCATACTATTAAAAAATAAAATCAGTTATAAAATTGGATTAGGTTGGCTCAAAGACTTGACTAGATATTCTTTGGTAAAATGGGTGATCAGCTAAATATCTCTAGGTATCTATTTATCTATTAAAAGAAAGAAGATGCTTGTTATTGCCTTTCCTAACTCTAGATTTTAAAAATATTGTCATAAAAGTAAACAAAAGTCCAGTCATACCATTTGTATATATCAACACAATCATGATTTATTAAAAATAATATTCTAAGTTGATTGTCATTACATCCTGACATCATTGAATTTTGAGGTATAAGCCTCAAAAACTTACCAAAGAAAAGATTGCATAATCTCAAGGAAATTTTCCATATTTACTATGTTCTTTTTTTAGTGCCAAAGACCTGCAACATTGTAAATATCAATTGACTCAGAAATAATTAAAAATTATTGAACATGAACATAATGAAGTATGAATATACTGTAACATAACTGCATATGAAGACAAAGAACCAAGAAAAGATTTCCTTGAACTGATGTAAAGTAAGTAGGAAAAAAAAGAACAATATATACAAGTAATATTTGGAAATGGAAAGAGCAACAAAAGGGGTTGCAAGAAAATGGTAATGATCATTCTTGGCCCAAAAGAAGAGTTTTGAAAATTTATCTCCCAACATTTTTTATAGTTGGTTAGAACTATGGCTAGAAAATACATTTAATATTGAATTAGGTTGATGTATTATTTAGTTTTGCTGAATTGCTTTTTTTTTCTTTTTTTAAATAAATAGATTTTTGGAAGAAATAAAAAAGTTTATTTAGAAAAAAAGAAATTTAATCTTTGCACTTTCAGAAGTACTTGTTTTAACAGGCACTAGGCACCCTCTCCCAAAATAATAATAAATTAAATCCAAACCAGAATTGCTGGCTCTTTTGTGTTTCGTTTAGCTACGTCCTACAAAGTGACTTTCCTCTCTTATGACTTCTCTGTCTAGTCATGGGTCTGAGAGTAAGTTCAGAGTAGAAGTCTGCTGAACAAAAGCCTACTGCCCTTTTGACTGGAGGAGAGCCAACAGAGGAAGCTCTGTCCCTATCTCTCCCCCTTATATGAACTAAGCATGCTGTTTTAAACCAAAATGACTGGGGATTGGATGTGGATAGTGGATGTCTTTGGTACAGATGTAATTTGGGCTTGTCAATGTATTTAATATTTTGGTCACCAACACTTTGGTGTGGATCATATGAAAAGGATCCCTTTGAGAACTCTTGGTGCTCTAGACTTGTCATCCCACATGTTACTCAGAGTTACTCAGAGGGGCAACCAATGAGTGCACTGAAAGAAAGTTTGTTCTAGTTTTGTGTTGGCATTTTATGTTATTTTAATTATCCAGCCAGTAATAAGGTGAAAGGGGATTCTCAGTACCTATTTCTTGAGTTGATACAGAAGACAATCATTTAGGAAAAGTTTTTTTTTTTTAATGAATCTAGAATTTCCAGGGTAGGTAACCCTAGAGTTTGGGTTCATTAAGAAATAAAGTCTAACTCCTTTTACTACCAGATAAGCACCAAGAATTATTTATTACTCCTTGGCCCGCTCTGGGTTTAGCAAAGGTCAAAATTCCTGAGACCTATCCATAGCTGCCTCTCTCCAGTGCACCAGTTTTCTAGCATTCTTTTGTATTGTTTTAGAAATACTAAATTGTCTTCACCATGTCATACTTATTGAATAAGTTTAAATAGAGCTTTTAAAATTAAAAAATGAAGGAAATATAAGGGTCAAATATAACAATAAGATTTTAAATTTAACTTACATATCAGAAAACTAATTATCTTAAATATAAAATGATTTCCAAAGTTTAAATAGATGGTAAGTAAAAATGAGGGGTCAAGAAACCAGAAGTTCTTTTATTAGTAGAGTTATTTCTTCAACTACAACATACTGACCTTAAAATGAAATGCTTTAACTGATTATACATTTGTCTATACAAGTAAATGGAAATGAAAAATAAAGTAAAAAAATATTTTATTCTTAACTATCTGGATATTTCGGCATTGTCTCCTTCTTTGAATTGACTAGCTCATGAAAACCACTATTCTTTAAAATTAATCTGGTCTTTTGATAAGAAATTATCATTTCCTAAATGTTCTGAAGGGTATTTTTGGCCTTAGTAAGGGAAATACAAAATTAAATTTATGGAGTGCTATTCCAAGAACATTTCTATATATTAAAATCACTTTTCCAAAAGACTTTTACAAAAATATAGCCGTGCCCTTTGTGGTGACAAAAAATTGGAAAATGAGAGGATACCCTTTGATTAGGGAATGGCTGAACAAATTGTGGTATCTGTTGGTGATGGAATATTATTGTGCTAAAAGGAATAATGAACAGGATGAATTCCATGTGAACTGGAATGACCTTCAGAAATTGATACAGAGTGAAAGGAGCAGAACCAGGAGAACATTATACATAGAGACAGATACACTGTGGCACAATCAAATGCAATAGACCTCTACTGGCAGCAATGCACTGATTCAGGACAATTCTAAGGGACTTATGAGAAAGAATGCTATCTACATCCAGAGAAATAACTGTGGGGGTAGAAACATAGAAGAAAAACAACTGCTTGATCATATGTATTGATGGGGATGTGATTGGGAATGTAGACTCTAAAGGATCACTCTAGTACAAATGTTAATAATATGGAAATAGGTCTTGATCAATGACACAAGTAAAACCCAGTGGAATTGCTTATTGGTTCAGGGAGGGGATGGGAGGAGGCAAGGGAAAGAACATGCATCATGTAAACATGGAAAAATATTCTAAATTTATTAATTAAATACTTTTTTAAAAATCACTTTTCCAGTTGAACAATTTGTTCTCTTGAAATATCAATAATCAAAAATTTCTTGCAATTTCCTTTGAGCTCTAAGTTTAAGGGAGTTTTCCATAGTTGTGTCTCATAGAACAAGAGATTAAATTGGGCCTAATCAATCTTATTCCTTTGGTAGCACAGATACTGTACCTAACAGCAATAATTCAATTTTAGAATTAACCTACATTTTAGTATAAATAGAATGTCCAATTATATATGTGTGTGTGTGTGTGTGTGTGTGTGTGTGTGTGTGTGTGTGTGTGTATCCTTTCTCCTTTTGTTATGGGGGAGTAGTTCCCTGATTTATAAGGCGGTCATACCTAAGAAATACAAGGCCTGCCAATAAACAGTTAGAAAATTAAAAAGATTTATTAGGAAGTCAAATGACTGGTTGCAAAGATGGGAGTTGACTGGCCCACAGATTGAAGGGTCTAGTTTCTACACTTTTACAGGAAAAAATGGTTATATATGACATTTAACACATAAGGACATAAAACTGGAGAGGAAGTGGGGTTCCTGACATTTGGGAAATTGTCAGTGACTACATGACATAGAAGAGTCTTTGGGAGGGTTGTCTTGAAGTTGGGATGTTGTCTATCAATGAGATATGGAGTTCTCAAAAATATGAAACAGCATGCCATATTTATCCCATTATCAATGGTTATCAGGCATGGTTCCCTCTGGTCACATCACATTCCTGAGGTCTGGAGTCCCTGAGGTATCCTCTAGAATGTCTCAGTTTCCTGCATTCCACTCCATTGCCTCTTTTTTTATTTGGGAGAAAATGGGTTTCTGCCTCTTAAAAACCTAGGAATATAGAAATTTGAGGAGAATGGACAAAGGTCTCAACTTCTATAACTTTTCAGGCTGAGTTGGGACACTGAGCTGCCCCTACTTGAGTCTGTGAGAAAGATCAATGAGTTTGATACAGGAGTAGAGTGTGGTTGCAGGCAGGATGGCAAGGGATGTTACAATCTGAAATCTAATTGAATGTAACTGAGAAGTAACAAAATTTAGTGAGCAGGGAGAAGATACTATAAACTTCTAGGAAGAAACAATTCAGGTAACACGGATCCCAGTAAGGATTACACAGGATCTGGCTGCATCTACACTGAAGGACCAGAAGGCATGGGATCTGATATTCAAGAAGGCAAGGAAACTGGGTCTACAAACAAGAATCAACTACCCAGAAAAATTGACTATATTCTTTCAAAAGAAAGTAGTATCATTTAATAAAATAGAAGATTTCCAAGCATTCCTGAAAAAAGACCACAATAAAACAGAAAATGTGATATCCAAATATAGAGCTCAAGAGAATCAACAAAAGGTAAACAGGAAAGAAAAAATATTATAGTACTCAATAAAGTCAAATGGCATGTATTCCTATATGAAAAAATGATATCTATAACTCTTAAAAATTGTTATCATCATAATAGCTAGAAGTATACATAGAGAGCATGGATGATATGTCAAAATAATATAAAAACCAAGGAGTGAAAAAGAGGATAATACAAAGAGAAATGGCATAAAAGGTAAAATGGGGTAAAATATATTCCATAAAGAAATACATAGTGGGGGAAGGTGGAGACCAATATAATGGAAGGGATGACAAGGTTGGTGATAAATAATGATGGAGGGGAATATACAGTTGGCGATTGTAATCATTAATGTGAATGGAATAAACTCACCCATAAAACAGAGGCAGATAGCAGAATAGATTAAAAACTAGAATCCTACCATATGTTCTCAACAAGAAACAAACTTGAGGCAGATAAACATACACAGGGTAACGGTAAAAGGCTGTAACAGAATTTGCTGGGGTGCAACTGAGAAAAGAAGGCAGAATCATGATTTGAGACATTTGAGTTAAAGAGATAAGGAATGTTAAAAAACACTCTAAAGTTAGCATAAGAATAAATGAATCATTCCTTAAAAGGTAAGTAGTATATACCTAAACCCCCCAGCAAGTATAATCTGCAATGTGGATAAGTTAAAAGTCTTACCAATAAGATCAGGGGTGAAATAAGGATGCCCATTATAACCACTATTATTTAATATTGTATTAGAAATGCTAGCTTTAGCCATGTGAAAAGAAAAATAAATTGAAGGAATTAAAGTAGGCAATGAGGAAACGAAACTATCACTCTTCACAGACAATATGATGACATATTTAGAGGATCTTAGCGAATCAACTAAAAAACTAGTTGAAATAATTAATAATTTCAGTAAAGTTGAAGGATACAAAATTAATACACATAAATCATTAGCATTTCTATATATATTACCAACAAAGTCTGGCAGCAAGAGTTAGAAAGAGAAATTTTATTTAAAGTTATTCTAAACAATAAAAGGATAATTTTGATAGCTTTGACTTTTTGAATTTGAAAATTACTTGTTCAAATGCTTTGACAATTTGTCAAATGGGTCATATCTTCTATTCTTACAAATTTGACTTAGTTCTTTATAAATTTGAGAAATTAGACCTTTATCAAAGAAATTTGTTATAAAACTTTTTCCCAGTTTTTATTTCCCTTCTAAACTTTTTGTAGGAATTTAGAATTTTTAGAAATTTTGTTCATATGATTCCTGTGCTTGCCTTGGCAAGTAGATTCCCAGGAATTTTTTATTGTTTAGAGTGATTTTAAATATAATTTCTCTCTCCAACTAGCAGGATCTCAGCATCTGATTTAGTTTAGACTTATGTTCAGAACCTGTGAAAACAGATGTGTAAGGCAGTAGGAGTGTGGTTTGCTCTTGGTTCACTCTTCACTCACTGCTATGCCCCCTGCTAGATCTGCTCCCCTCTCACCTCTGTTCCCCAGATGATCTCTGAAAACGTTTTGCGGTTTTCTTTCTTTGAAGGCTGTTTCTCTGTCTCTATGGGTTCTTTCATGCCTGTATTCATTTTGTGGTGATATTTTACTCTTGGTCTGAGAGGATTTTCGTGGTGAAATGGTGCTTCTGCCCTAGTTACTCCTCCATCTTGGCTCCACCCCCAGAAGTCCAAAATACTATGAGTTTACACAGATCTGGAGTATAGTTCTCATTCCTTGGGCTGGAATTCCAGACCTTACTGCCTATTTACTTGGAACTATGGACTGCACATTAGTGTGGACTGCTATTGGCTGAGGCATTGTCTCAGTGCGTGGATTTTGTTTTGGGTCAAGGTTCAGAACCTGGTACAGTAGATGAGGGGTTGGGGAGGGTGGGGATTGCTGTTGGCTTGCTACTTACTTCTTGCTGTAATCTCCTGTTGACTGTGCTCCACACTCACCTCAGTGAACAAGATGATTTCTGTCTACCTTTCAAGTTGTTCTCTACATGAATGTTGCACCACTCTGTGTCCTTGTTGGTTCTTTCTCTCCAGTATTTGTTTTGTGAAATTATTTTTAGAATGGTTGCAGTGAATTCTCATTGTGGTTTGGAATTTCCCTTCTTCTTACTATTCCTCATTGCTTTGTTTTGCTGCCACATCATAGTTATTTTCATATATTCCTTCTCATCTCCCTCTATATTGTATATGCCATTTCTCCCACCAGATTTTTTTCACTGCTAAAGATCTTCTTTGCATGGCTCTTCTTTGTGAGATCATTTCCCTTCTTCTTGTTCTCCCTCCCCCCTTTTCTCAGGATATCTCTCTTTCATTTATCCATTTTTTATGCCATACCAATGTAATCAACTCATTCCCCCTGAAAAGAATATTGTAATAAGATATAAAAGAGGCATACATTCTAACCCCATGAGATTTTAGGGCAAGGATTGTTTCTCCCTTTTGTTTTCTTTATATTTCTAGCAATTACAGACTGACAAGCACATAATAGGTACTTAATAAATATCTTTTGATTCAATAAGCTTATAAGAATTTGTAATTATGGATCCTAAATTTTGCCTGTAAAAGAAGTTTGCAGAAAATAATAATTCTTCCTAAGTATCAGCCTCACAACTCAAAAGCATGCTAGATAATGTGTCTACATGCATGAATAATTCACTCATCTTTATGCATCAAAATAATTCAACTATTTTTCATGATCTTAGTGGCTATCTTTAATTCTGAATTAAATAAAGAGGTTTTTTTAATGATTGAATTCACCAGAAGAATGGTTAACAACCTACAGAAACTAATAAAGGCACTGCTTGTGAAAGTTTTGGTAGTAAAAAGTTTAGTTTTTACAGCAAACATAGTTGTGAAAAGGTTAAAAGAAATTATAATTCAAATATTTAAGTCATGTTTAAATATCAACTCTTAGTGAAATTTTCAGCACTTCCTTCTTAATGTTTTGAAAACTATTCAACAATAATAATACATTTGAAATAAATTATAGAAAATATATTTCTTTTTAAATACTTTTATTTCTTATAGTGAGGCTTAGTAATACATAAAGTACATTATTAGATGTGATCATCTTAATTACATTTTTTAGAGAACATTTTAACATTCTATACCTGAGACTTTTCTGTGATTAATTTTCACTTTCAATAAATACTAGTTAATAAATATTTATGACTATTATGTGCCAGGCCTTGGGGCAAGGTTTGGAGATACAAATATGACAAAGGAACACTATTCATTGCCAGCAAGGAAATTACAGTCTGAGAGGGGAATTGGAAGAATTGTTCAATTAGGCCTGAAATCTTGGTGATTCCATTTGAAGTTTTCTAGGCAAAAATACTGGAGTGGTTTGCAATTTCCTTCTCTATTTATTCAATTTTTTCTCTAGGTTCTCAGATGAGGAAACTGAGGTAAACAGGGTAAAAGACTTGCTCGGGCTTCCGGGTTAAGATGGCGGCAGAGTAAAAAGCAGCTCTTAACCTCTCCTGACCAAAACATATAAGACTCCTCAAGGAGACATAAAAACAAACCCAGTCGAACGGAGGGACCCCACAACAGGGTGCAGTGTGGAAGGTACGTGGAATCGGGACATTTCCATGCTATAAAGGGGTGAAACACCTCTCACTAAATCGCGGGATGAGCAACCACCCCCCTCACCCCCTCCACACACACCACCTATAACGCCAAAGCCAGCTAAAAAGAAATAGAGCAAGTTTGGGGCACCCATTGAGTCATTGGCAGCTCCAGGGCCTGTTCCTGAGAGCAACAAGATTTAGGACCCCAAAAAGCTAAAGAAACGCTCATGGACTCTGAGCGCGGGCGCAGAGCACAAGTACAGGCAGAAGCACAGGTGGAGGCAGACACAGGCACCTGCATGAGCATGAGTGAAGGCTCTGAAACCCTGAGTGGGGAACCAGCGCAGATGGTTATACGACTGTGGAAGCAGCGCCCTGAGACTTGTAAAGGAACCTCCAGCAGAGGACCAAGCAAGGGGGTCCACCAGGGGGCTTGACCTTGAGAAAAACCAGAACTCAGACCTCAGGAACCAAAAGACTGCAGACAGACCCTGAGCGCAAGGATAAAGCTGAGAAGCTGCTGGGATAAAAATGGCTACCCAGAATCAGGAAGCTCAGAGGAGAAAGATTAACAAGAAAAAGAAATCTTTAACACTCGACAACTTTTACACAGAGAAAATCCAGACAACCGAGCAAATAGAGGGGGAGAACAAACAAGCATCTGGACCCTCCCAAAATAATAATGAAAACTTGTCAAAAGCTCTTGAAAAGTTCAAAACTGAGATGACGAGAAAGATGGAAAAGATTTGGTTAGAGAAATGGGAAATAGCTCAAAAGGAAATCAGGCAAGAAAATAACAGTTTAAAAGGCAGAATTTTGCAATTGGAAAGTGAGGCTCAGAAATCAAATGAACTTATAAGCTAAGTGAACACTAGAAAAGACCAGACTGAAAAGAAAAACCAAAAGATCATAGCCGAAAATCAAAAGATCATAGCCGAAAACCAAAAGATTATAGCCGAAAACCAGTACCTAAAGGCTAGCATTGAGCAATTAGAACCTAATGATCTCTCAAGACAACAAGAACAAATAAAACAAAGTCAAAAGACTGAAAAAATAGAAGGAAAAATGAAATATCTCAATGAGAAAGTGACAGATCAAGAAAACAGATCTAGAAGAGACAATCTGAAAATCATTGGTCTTCCAGAAAAACCAGAAATTAATACAAACCTGAACTCCATACTAAAAGAAATTATTGAGCAAAATTGCCCTGAAGTCCTACAACAAGAGGGCAATATAGACATTGAAAGGATCCATAAATCACCCTCCACACTCGACTTAGAAAAGACAACGCCCAGAAATATAATTGCCAAATTTAAGAGCTTCCAAGTAAAAGAAAAAAATGTTACAAGGAGCCAGAAAGAGACAATTCAGATATCAAGGAGCACCAATCAGGATCACACAGGATCTGGCAGCCTCCATGGTAAAAGACCGCAAGGCTTGGAATATGATATTCAGAAAGGCAAGAGAGCTGGGACTTCAACCATGGATCAACTACCCATCAAAACTGACTATATTCTTCCAGAGGAAAGTATGGGCATTCAACAAAATTGAAGATTTCCAAGCATTTGCACAGAAAAGACCAGGGATAAATGGAAAGTTTGATATCCAACCACAAAAATCAAGAGAAACATGAAAAAGTAAATAAGAAACAGAGGGAAAAGAAAGAAAACTCATAATTTTTTTTAAATTTGACTCTTTAAGGGCTTAAATAAGATCTAATTATCTGTATTACTATGTGGAGAAATGCTATGTATAATTCTCTGTAGTGAACTCTATTCACTATTATAATATTCACTATTATAGCAACCAGAAGAATAATTCATAGGGAGAGGACAGGATACTAAATGGTCTAAGATGACATGAAGGGTGGGAAAGAGGGGGGAGGAAATAGTAGGGGACACCAAGAGAAATCTGAGTAAATAAGAAAAATAGAATATTTTATTACACACAAAGAGGGCATGGGAAGGAGAGGGGACAAATACTATTATAAGAAGGAGAGGAAGAGAGCATTAAGAGGTAATATTTAAACCTTACTCTCAGTGTAATCAACCCGGAGAGGGAAGAGTAGCTATACTATCTGTTGGGATATAAAACTCTTATCTAACCCTACTGAGAAAGTCAGAAGGGATAAACCAAGGAAAGCAGGGGAGTGGGGAGGTCAAAAAAAGGGAGGGGAGAAGAAGGGGGAGGGAATTCATTAGGCCTTTAAAAACAAAAAGAGGGGAATAATAAGGGAGAGAGTAGAAAGGGAAGTTAGTCAAGGGAGGGGATAAGGGATAGGGTCTTAATAGCAAATCACTGGTTTAAAATGAAATAGTTTAAGGAGTAGGGGTAGGAATAGGGGAGGATATGAAAATGTCAGCAAATGCACAACTGATGATTATAACTCTGAATGAGAATGGGATGAACGCCCCCATAAAACGGAAGCAAATAGCAGAGTGGATTAGAAACCAAAATCCTACCATATGTTGTCTACAAGAAAAACATATGAGACGGGTGGACATACACAAGTTTAAGGTTCAGGGCTTGAGCAAAATCTTTTGGGCGTCAAATGAGAAAAAGAAGGCAGGAGTGGCTATTATGATTTCTGACAAAGCCAAAGTAAAAGTAGATATGATTAAAAAAGACAGGGAAGGTCATTACATCCTGATTAAAGGCAGTATAAACAATGAGGAAATAACACTACTCAATATATACGCACCAAATGGTATAGCATCCAAATTCATAAAGGAGAAACTGGCAGAGCTCAAGAAGGAAATAGATAGTAAAACCATAATAGTGGGAGATCTAAATATTCCTCTTTCAGATCTAGATAAATCAAATCAAAAAAATAAATAAGAAAGAGGTAAGAGAGGTGAATGAAGTACTAGAAAAATTAGACTTAATTGATATGTGGAGAAAAATAAATAGGGACAAAAAGGAATACATCTTTTTTTTCAGCTGCATATGGTACATTAACAGAGATTGACCATTGCAAACAAATGCAAAAGAGCAGAAATAATAAATGTAACCTTCTCAAATCATAATGCCATAAAAATAATAATTAGTAAGGGCACCTGGACAAGCAAATCAAAAACCAATTGGAAATTAAACAATATGATTCTCCAAAATCAATTTGTCAAAAAAGAAATCATAGAAACAATCAACAATTTCATTGAAGAGAATGACAATGATGAGACATCCTACCAAACTCTGTGGGATGCAGCCAAGGCAATGCTCAGGGGGAAATTTATATCCTTGAGTACATATATTAACAAATTAAGGAGGGCAGAGATTAATGAATTGGGTATGCAACTCAAAAAATTAGAAAGAGAGCAAATTAAAAACCCCCAGATGAAAACTAAATTAGAAATACTAAAAATAAAGGGAGAAATTAATAAAATTGAAAGTAAAAGAACTATTGAATTAATAAATAAGACTAGAAGCTGGTATTTTGAAAAAACAGATTAAATTGACAAAGTACTGACCAATCTAATAAGAAAAAGGAAAGAAGAAAACCAAATTGACAGTATGAAAGATGAAAAGGGAGACCTTACCTCTAATGAAGGGGAAATCAAGGCAATCATTAAGAACTATTTCGCCCAATTATATGGCAACAAATATAACAATTTAGGAGATATGGGTGAATATTGACAAAAATATAAATTACCTTGATTAACAGTAGAAGAAATAGAATACCTAAATAATCCCATATCAGAAATAGAAATTGAACAAGCCATTAAAGAACTCCCTAAGAAAAAATCACCAGGGCCTGATGGATTCACAAGTGAATTCTATCAGACATTCAAAGAGCAACTAATCCCAATACTATATAAATTATTTGATATGATAAGCAAAGAAGGAGTCCTACCAAATTCCTTTTATGACACAAATATGGTACTGATTCCAAAGCCAGGTAGACCTAAAACAGAGAAAGAAAATTATAGACCAATCTCCCTAATGAACATAGATGCAAAAATCTTAAATAGAATATTAGCAAAGAGACTCCAGCAAGTAATTAAGAAGATCATCCACCATGATCAGGTGGGATTTATACCAGGAATGCAAGGATGATTCAACATTAGGAAAACCATCCAAATAATTGACCATATCAACAGTCTAACCAACAAAAATCACAAGATTATCTCAATAGATGCTGAAAAAGCCTTTGACAAAATACAGCATCCATTCGTATTGAAAACACTGAAAAGTATAGGAATAGAAGTACCTTTCCTAAAAATAATAAACAGTATATACCTAAACCCATCAACAAGCATTATATGCAATGGGGATAAATTAGAAGTCTTCCCAATAAGATCAGGAGTGAAACAAGGATTCCCATTATCACCTCTATTATTCAACATAGTACTAGAAACACTAGCAATAGTAATTAGAGAAGAAAAAGAAATTGAAGGTATCAAAATAGGCAATGAGGAGACTAAGCTAACACTCTTTGCAGATGATATGATGGTATACTTAAAAAATCCTAGAGAATCAACTAAGAAGCTGGTAGAAATAATCAACAACTTTAGCACATTTGCAGGATACAAAATAAATGCACATAAATCATCAGCATTTCTATATATTTGCAACACATTAGAGCAGCAAGAGGTAGAAAGAGAAACCATTTAAAATTACCCTAGACAATATAAAATACTTGGGAATCTATCTACCAAAACATACACAGCAATTATACGAAAACAACTACAAAACACTTTCCAAACAAATAAAACTGGAGCTCAACAATTGGAAAGCCATTAACTGTTCATGGG
>NC_058132.1:448235885-448336509 GCF_016433145.1 Gracilinanus agilis
CTAAAACAGAGAAAGAAAATTATAGACCAATCTCCCTAATGAACATAGATGCAAAAATCTTAAATAGAATATTAGCAAAGAGACTCCAGCAAGTAATTAAGAAGATCATCCACCATGATCAGGTGGGATTTATACCAGGAATGCAAGGATGATTCAACATTAGGAAAACCATCCAAATAATTGACCATATCAACAGTCTAACCAACAAAAATCACAAGATTATCTCAATAGATGCTGAAAAAGCCTTTGACAAAATACAGCATCCATTCGTATTGAAAACATTGAAAAGTATAGGAATAGAAGTACCTTTCCTAAAAATAATAAACAGTATATACCTAAACCCATCAACAAGCATTATATGCAATGGGGATATATTAGAAGTCTTCCCAATAAGATCAGGAGTGAAACAAGGATTCCCATTATCACCTCTATTATTCAACATAGTACTAGAAACACTAGCAATAGTAATTAGAGAAGAAAAAGAAATTGAAGGTATCAAAATAGGCAATGAGGAGACTAAGCTAACACTCTTTGCAGATGATATGATGGTATACTTAAAAAATCCTAGAGAATCAACTAAGAAGCTGGTAGAAATAATCAACAACTTTAGCACATTTGCAGGATACAAAATAAATGCACATAAATCATCAGCATTTCTATATATTTGCAACACATTAGAGCAGCAAGAGGTAGAAAGAGAAACCATTTAAAATTACCCTAGACAATATAAAATACTTGGGAATCTATCTACCAAAACATACACAGCAATTATACGAAAACAACTACAAAACACTTTCCAAACAAATAAAACTGGAGCTCAACAATTGGAAAGCCATTAACTGTTCATGGGAAGGAAGAGCTAACATAATAAAAATGAACATTCTACCCAAATTAAGTTACCTACTTAGTGCCATACCTATCAAATTACCAAAAAACTTCTTTACAGAATTGGGAAAAAACTATAACAAATTTCATTTGGAATAACAAAAGATCAAGAATATCAAAGGAAATGATGAAAAAAATGTGAAGGAAGGGGCCCTAGCAGTACCAGATATTAAACTATACTATAATGCAGCAGTCATCAAAACAATATGGTACTGGCTAAGAGATAGAAGGGAGGATCAGTGGAATAGACTTGGGGTTAATGACGTCAGCAAGACAGTGTATGATAAACCCAAAGAGCCCAACTTTTGGGACATGAATCCACTATTTGACAAAAACTGCTGGGAAATTTGGAAAACAATATGGGAGAGATTAGGTTTAGATCGACATCTCATACCCTACACCAAGATAAATTCAGAATGGGTGAATGACTTGAATATAAAGAGGGAAAATATAAATAAGTTAAGTGAACAAAAATAGTATACCTGTGAGATCTCTGGGAAAGGAAAGATTTTAAAACCAAGCAAGAGTTAGAGAAAATTACAAAATGTAAATTAAATGGCTTTGCTTATATTAAATTAAAAAGCTTTTGTACAAACAAAAACAATGTAGTCAAAATCAGAAGGGAAACAACAAATTGGGAAAAAATCTTTATAACGAAAAACTCTGACAGGGGTCTAATTACTCAAATATACAAGGAGTGAAACCAATTGTTTAAAAAAATCAAGCCATTCCCCAATTGAAAAATGGGCAAGAGACATGAATAGGCAATATTCAGGTAAAGAAATCAAAAGTATCAATAAGCACATGAGAAAGTGTTCTAAATCTCTAATAATTAGAGAAATGCAAATCAAAACAACTCTGAGGTATCACCTTATACCCAGCAGATTGGCTAAAATGAAAGAAGGGGAAAGTGATGAATGTTGGAGGGGATGTGGCAAAATTGGGACATTAATGCATTGCTGGTGGAGTTGTGAACTAATCCAACCATTCTGGCTGGTAATTTGGAACTATGCTCAAAGGGCTATAAAAGATTGCCTGCCCTTTGATGCAGCCATACCATTGTTGGGTTTGTACCCCAAAGAGATCATAGATAAACAGATTTGTATGAAAATATTTATAGCTGTGCTTGTTGTGGTGCCAAAAAACTGGAAAAAGAGGGTATGTCTTTCAATTGGGGAATGGCTGAACAAATTGTGGTATATGCTGGTGATGGAATACTATTGTGCTAAAAGGAATAATAAACTGGAGGAGTTCCAGGTGAACTGGAAAGACCTCCAAGAACTGATGCAGAGTGAAAGGAGCAGAGCCTGAAGAACATTGTACACAGAGACTGTGGTAAAATTCAATGTAATGGACTTCTGTACCAACAACAATGCAATGACACAGGACAGCTCTGAGGGATGTATGGAAACTAAGGCTACCCACATTCAGAGGAAGGACTTCAGGAGAGGAAACCTAGAAGATAAACAATTGCTTGAACGCATGGGTTGGGGTGGACATGATTGGGGATGTGGACTTGAAACTACCACACCAATCCAACTATCATCCATTTGGAAATAGGTCTTGATTGATGACACGTTACAACCAGTGGAAATGCACATTGGCCATGGGTGGGAGGAGATTGGGGGGTGAACGAGAAAGTAGGGGCATGAAGCATGTAAACATGTTAAAAATGAATATTAAAAAATGTTTAAAAAAAAAAAAGACTTGCTCGGTGACACATATCCAGTACTTGGCTAAGGCTAGATTTGAAATAAGAAAGAGGAGTCTTTTCTGAATCCAAGTCTGGTTTTCTATGCATTGTACCACCTAATTGCACTATAGGAGAAAATAAAACACAAAAGGAAGCTGAGGAGGGTTGGGGGGAAAATGATATGAGAAGGATGGAAGAGGGATGGTCAGTGAGAGAAGTCCTGATAGGTCAGCCAGCTGAGAAATGTAACATTAGAAATGTTAGATTTGGAGTTCATGGTCCCACTCTCTATTCAGAGTTTGAAGGCAGTGTTGAGATACAACCCAGAGGATGATTAAATCTTGCAAGATGATAATTTTCCCCCTGTAAGGAACTTCCTGGGTCATGATGGGGAAGTCAGAGAAATCCCAAGTTGTGATGCCAGATGAGCAATGAGGAATTACATAATTTTAGGATAGATGCACAATTAATACAAAAATCATGTTGGCTAATGTCTAATCTTTAAATTAAGTCTATTGTAATACTTCCTTTTTGAATCTCTTCTGTTCCCACCTAAGGAAGCTCTTTGGAGGTTTTATGCTTCTGCTTATACCCAAGTTTAACACCTCAGAACTTCTAAGACTGCTCATACAGAATATAATCTTCTAACATTTTTGTCTTATAGAAAAAAATTAAAATAAAAGCAATATTGATATTTGGTGAAGGATGAAAAATGACATGATAGTATTTTTTCCTATTTATATCAGAAGAAAACTATGCTTAAAACCTTGATTAAATAAATAACTAATTTTAATATATATATTTGATTGTGGAGCAAACTGTAACAACTGAAATTAATATTCAATGCCTCCAAAGTATGATATTTATAAGGATTTTTATTTAAAGCCCTGGGGAAGAATCCTAACTCACCCTTCACAGAGGCGCCTCCTCTCAAAACTTCCTGTCACCATGCCCACCGTGACCATATCAAAAACAGCCCTTGGAACCCACAACCAATAGGAAAAGCTTTTAGGAATTATGGGTATGGTGAAAAGGAGTTTGGGTAATGTAGTTTTAACTCACAACCAATAGGAAAAGGCTTAAGGAATTATGGGTATGGAGAAAGGGAGTCTGGCTAATGTAGTTTTAAAGGGGGTACACGGTATTTTCAGCTTTACAAAACATAACCCAAAATATCAACTTAGCCACATGATTGTCATTTTAACATAGACAGAATTATAAATACAATGACTTCATAGTTTCCATTGATAGCACTTACTTATAGAATGCAGTATTTGAGTGATGTATTTATTCTTAGGTACTGATTAATTACTCATGCTATTAAGCTATGTTATTTCAAAGTCATTATTCCTTGACATTTAAAACTTAGAAATTCAAGCAAACTATTATTTTCAGAAGAAAAATAACATAACAAGGTAAATGCAAATGTTGAGACAAAAATTTCACTTGATCATTATGTACCAAACAAAAAGAAATATTGTAGGGGGCAGAAGGGTTGAGAAAATTGGCTTCTCCTTTCTTTTTAAGGGTACCTTTTCTACTCCAGGTTCACTCACATAGAGAACTCATTTCATTCTAGGGAACCTAGACTTTAATGATAAAAGTTAGCTTTTTGTTGTTATTGCAATAGGCTTATTATATTTCTTCCCAGAATTCTATAGAAAATAACTTTAGAAGCTTAGGATTGGCTAACATATATTATCTCCCCAAATGAGTGTCATATAAAGGTATTCAATTGAAAACATAAATTATATGTATGATAGCTATTTCATTTTTCTCCACAAAAACATGCCAAACACAAAAGGCTTACAAGTTCTCTCATTCTCCAAACAAGATATATAATCTCATTTTAGCAAGAGTACAATAATGGTATAATTATTGTACTTTTATAGATCATAAAGCAGCTATCCAAACAAACAAACAAAAAAGGAATACTGGAACTATTTAATCATTACTTAGCTTTTTAAAACAACACTGCACTCTTTCCTCCAAAGACTAAATCATATGCCAAACAAGAACAGAATTTGAGGATCCTCCTTTTCTCCATGGTCATCTGCTCTCAGAACAGTACCATTTAAAAATACTCCTATGGCTAGTTATTTGCAGGAGAGGGACTGAAGACTCCTTTGAATTTGCAAGGCTGCCTCCACAGCAGGATCCTTCCATCCTAGGATTTTGATTGCCAGTCACCAATGCTCAGAGAAGAAACATCATGGAAAAAAAAATGAAGTTAAAATCGTAATACCCTAGATGATCCTTATATATCACCATTTTGTGCAAGGCATGAGAAATATAATATCTCTTTTTCTTCAAGAGAAGCTCATAAGAGACAGCTACTTGACACATACTGATTTAGGTGAAGAGCTATTGTGATATAGCACATTGTTCACCCTGCTATTCTCTAGGTGGAAATGGTGTATCATCCCAAAGTTCAATATCCTTTCAGCATTGAGCTTTATATTCCCTGGAAGCTTTTAGAATTCTATTCTATTCTAACTCCTGATACACTAATACTTAATAAAGATTAGTTATAGTTACGATTTTCATTTTCATTTCTTTCCTTTTTTGAGTGTCTAATGATTTTAATGAAGAATGTCAAAATGTTCATAAAACACAGATCAACTTTTGAAATATTTCTGACAAATTGTCTACTTAAAAGCAGCACACAGTAGTCAATAGAGTTGGCCATAAATAAGAGTCCTTCATCCTGCTCCCCACTGTGAAAATTTATTTGAGAGGTAGTAAATATAGGGGTTTGGGGTAGTTTAAGATATGACCACTACTGTGAATGATTGAAATAGACTGGGCACAGAAGTTATGGGAGTTATAGAGGTAGAGCTAGAAAGAATATTTCCTTTAGTGACTTTTTAAATTGCATTTTCCCCCTGCCCTGATTATATATAATAACAGTTTCCAAAATTTTAAAAAGAACTAAATCTTAAACTTTCTTCCTCTCTCCTGTAAGGGTTAAAATTAATGGTTTGACTAAAATATGGGAGAATGTGGTAGCCAAAATAATAACAAGTCAAAAATGATTTTTTATTTAGTAACTTTATTTCCCAAAGAGAGGGAAAGAGTAAAGTAGAGAAATGTGAAAGAGGAAAGAGTGAGACGGTTTATCACCCTAGATATTTCTCCAGTGTCTGGCTCAACTCAGGCTGGGACAATTAGCCCTCCTCCACCAGAGGGCCCTCAATCAGAGGACCATTTAGACGGAAGGACCTGGTGGTGAATAAAACCACACAGACTCCCCTGAAATGGGGAGGCCTCTCTGAAAACTAATCTCTCCAGAAGTCAAGAAAGGAAGGTTAGCTTTTTCCATTCACCAATCCAAAGTCTAAGGAGAGAAGATCCCAGAGCAGGCTTACCAAATTCTAGGGTTACAGGTCCATGCTGAAGAAGATGATCCTCCACCAGCCTCCAAAGTCTCGAAATATCTCAAAAAAAAAAAACCCTGTCTTACAGGAAGTTGCAGTCACTTTTAAAAACCCTTCTTTTCATTAATTCCTGTGCCTTTCTCTACTTTACAGGAACCAATTGCAGTCTATAACTTTGCTTAGGAATATCCAGGGGGCAGTCAGTCATTTCTGAGTTGTCACCCACTTTAGCACAAAAGTTGCCAACCTCCCCCACGTAGGAGTTGAGTAAGGTGTATATGCTTCTAGAGATTAAATTTAAAAGTAGGCAAGAAGAGAGTTACTCCCATCTTCACACTCCCCATCATCTGATGAAATGGTAAACAACCTGATAAAGATTTTACATGTGAGATCATTTTTTCCATATTAATTCTTTTGTGGAAGGAAACTAAAATTTTGAAAATAATTAAGAAAGTGAAAAAAGTTTGATTTGATCTAGAATCAGACTCCATCAATTCTTTCTTTGGAAACAGATGACACTTTTCATCATGGATCTTTTGGGGTTGTTTCACATCATTGTATTATTGAGAATAGCTGTTATTCGCAGTTGTTTGTTTTACAATATTCCTGTCACTATGTACTCCTGATATTCCTTACTTCATTCTGTTTTAGTCTGTGCAAGTATTTCCAGATTTTTCTGAGCTTTTCCTGCTCTTCATGTCTTATAGCACAATACTATTCCATTACAATTGTATAGTATTCTATTATTCAGTTATTCCTCAATTGATGTTTATCCCCTCACTATCTAATTTTTTGCCCCATAAAAAGAGCTGATTTGTTTTTTTCATAATTTATTTTCCCAGGATTATATAATAACCATTTTCAACATACATTTTCTGAAATTATAATATGCAAATTATCTCCTTCCCTTCCTTACTTTCCATCCAGAGATGGAAAGTAATTTGATCTCGGTTTTATAAGCATTATCATGCAAAACTAACTTCCATATTGGTCATTATTGTAAAATATATTCATATAAAACCAAAAACTCAATATAAAAAACACAGATAAACTAGTGAACACATACATGCTTTAGATTACATTCCAATTCCAAAAGTTCTTTTTCTAGCATCCTTTGTCATAAGTCCTTCAGAACTGTCTTTCACAGTTGATCATTGCATAATATTGCTGTTATGAGTACAGTGTTCTCTTGGTTATGCTTATTTCACTTTCATCAATTTATTTATGCCTTTCCAGTTTTTTATAAAATCATCCTCTCATAATTTATTAATAGTACAATACTGTTCCATCACCATCACATTAATTTTTTCAACTTTTTCTCAATTTCCAATTCTTTCCTGCCACAAAAAAGCTACTATAAATATTTTTGTATAAGTAGATGCTTTCTCCTTTTTATGATCTCTTTGAGATATTGAACTAGTAGCAGTATTATGGGATCAGAAGGGTATGCACAGTTTTATAACACTTCCACATCACCCTCCAGAATGTCTGGATTAATTCACAACTCCAACAATGCATGAGTGTTTCAATTTTGCCACATCGCTTCCAACATTTGTTATTTTCCTTTACTGTCATATTGGCCAATCTGATAGATATTAGGTAGTACCTCTGAATTATTTTAATTTGCATTTCTCTAATCACTAAGGGTGATTTAAAAGTTTTTTAAATATACTTATTGATAGCTTTTATTTCTTCATCTGAAAGCTACTTCTTCATATCCTTTGCCATTTGTCAATTGCAGAATGGCTTGTATTCTTATAAAATTGACTTAGTTCTCTATAGTTTTGAGAAATAGTACCTTTATCAGAGGAATTTGCTACAAAAATATTTCTATTCATTCTTTCCTTTCTAATTTTGTTACATTGACTTTGTTTCCACAAAAACTTTTTAATTTAATACAATCAAAATTATACATTTTACATGTAGTAATGTTTTCTGTCTCTTGTCATAAATTCTTCCTTTATACATAGATTTTACAGGTAAGCTATTCTATGCACTCCAAATTTGTGCATTTTTATCACCTTTTATGTCTATAGAGTGTGAGATACTAGTCTATATGTAGTTTCTGCAGTATTATTTTCTAGTTATCCAGAAGTTTTTGACAAATAGTGTGTCCTTATCCCCAAATCTGGGATATTTGTGTTTAGCAAACACTAGATTGTTATGGTCATTTTCTCCTGTATATTGTGTATCTAATTAATTCCACTAATCAATCATTCTATGTCTTAGCCCATACCAGATTACTACCATTGGAGACCTGGTAGTGCTTCCTTCACATTTTTTTTCATTAATTCCTTTTATGTCCTTGGACTTGTTTTTCTAGTTCTTTAAAATAATTTTTGGTACTTTGATTTTTATGGCATTGTATAAGTAAATTAATTTTGGTAGAATCATTATTGTAATTATTTTAGCTCAGCCTAGCCATGAGAAATTCATATTTTTCAGTTGTTTAGATATGCCTTTATTTATGTGGAAAGTGTTTTGTAATTTGTTCATATAATTTCTTTGTCTTAGCAAGTAGATTCCCAGCTATTTTACTTTGTCTAGTTATTTTAAATGGAATTCCACTTTCTATCTCTTGGTGATCGACTCTGCTGGTAATAAATAGAAATGATGATGATTAACTTGGGTTCATTTTGTATCCTGCAAATTTGCTAAAATTATTAATTATTTCAGCTAGTTTTTTAGCTAATTCTCTAGGATTCTCTAAGTACACCATCATATAATCTGGAAAGAGTGATATTTTAGTTCCCTTATTGACTAGTTTAATTCCTTCAATTTCTTTTTTTTTTCTTTTCTTGCTAAGGCTAACATTTCTAGTAAAATATTAAACAATGGTGCTGATAATGCATCCTTGCACTTCTGATCTTTTTGGAAAAGCTTCTAGTTTATCCCCATTACAGATGATACTTACTAATGGTTTTTAGATAATTACTACTTATTATTTTAAGGAAAAATCCATTTAATGAAATGAGTGTTGTATCTTGTCAAAGTCTCATCTACATCCATTGAGATTATCATGTGATTTCTGTTAGTTTGTTTATTGATGTGGTCAATTATGCTGATAGCTTTTCTAATATTAAACAAGTTCTTCCATCATTAAAGACTCTTATGATATGTTGCTTTAGTCTCCTTGCTATAATTTTATTGTAAAATTATGTACATGTGTTCAACAAGGAAATTGGCCTATAATTTTCTATCTCTTTGCTCTTCAGCACCATATTTGTGTCATAAAAGGAATGTGGTATAATTCCTTTTTTACCTATTTTCCCGAATAGTATATATACTATTGTGATTAATTTTTAAAAAATATTTGATAGAATTCACTTGGGACTCCATCTGACCTTGGGGTATTATTTTTTTTTCCTTAGGAAGGTTTTTGATGACTTCTTAAATTTCTTTTTCTGATATGGGATTTTTCAAGTATTCCGTTTCCTCTTTTGTTAAATTGTGCAATTCATATTTTAGTAAATCTTCATCTTTTTCAATTAGAATTTCAGATTTATTGACATATAATTGTTCAAAATAGCTTCTGAAGATTGCTTAAATTTCTTCTTCATTGGGCAGAATTTATCCTTTTCATTTTTTTATATTGGTAATTTGATTTTCTTCTTTCCTTTTTTAATTAATTCACCAATGCTATATTTAGGGTTTTTTTTTTCATAAAACCAATTCATTTATTTAGTTCAATATTTTCCTACTTTAAATTTTATTAATTACTTCTTTGATCTTTAGGATTTCCCAATTGATCTTTTCTTAAAACATTTATTAACATGTATTTTTAACATGGTTACATGATTCATGCTCCTACTTTCCCCTTCACCCCCCCCCGAACCCCGCCCCAAAAGTCGACGCACATTTCCACTGGTTTTATCCTATGTCCTTGATCAAAATCTATTTCAAATTGTTGTTAGTTGCATTGGTGTGGTGGTTTCAAGTCTACATCCCCAATCATGTCCACCCCAACCCATGCTTTCAAGCAATTGTTTTTCTTATATGTTTCATCTCCTACAGTCCTTCCTCTGAATGTGGGTAGCGTTAGTTTCCATACATCCCTCAGAGTTGTCCTGTGTCATTGCATTGCTGCTGGTACAGAAGTCCATTACATTCGATTTTACCATAATATATCAGTCTCTGTGTACAGTGTTCTGGCTCTGCTCCTCTGACTCTGCATCAGTTCCTAGAGGTCTTTCCAGTTCACCTGGAACTCCTCCAGTTTATTATTCCTTTGAGCCCAATAATAGTCCATCACCAGCATATACCACAATTTGTTCATCCATTCCCCAATTGAAGGACATACCCTCCTTTTCCAGTTTTTTGCAACCACAAAAAGGGCAGCTATAAATATTTTCATACAAGTCTGTTTATCTATGATCTCTTTGGGGTACAAACCCAACAATTCTATGGCTGGATCAAAGGGCAGGCATTCTTTTATAACCCTATGAGCATAGTTCCAAATTGCCACCCAGAATGGTTGGATCAGTTCACAACTCCACCAGCAATGCATTAATGTCCCAATTTTGCCACATCTCCTCCAGCTTTCATTATTCTCCCCTTCTTTCATTTTAGCCAATCTGCTAGGTGTGAGGTGATACCTCAGAGTTGTTTTGATTTGCATTTCTCTGATTATTAGAGATTTAGAACACTTTCTCATGTGCTTATTGATTTCATCATCTGAAAATTGCCTATTCATGTCTCTTGCCCATTTATCAATTGGGGAATGGATTGATTTTTATACAATTGGTTTAGCTCCTTGTATATTTGAGTAATTAGACCCCGTCAGAGTTTTTTGTTATAAAGATTTTTTCCCAATTTGTTGTCTCCCTTCTGATTTTGACTATATTGTTTTTGTTTGTACAAAAGATTTTTAATTGAATATTATCAAAACCATAGATTCCATACTTTGCAATTTTCTCCAACTCTTGCTTGGTTTTAAAATCTTTCCTTTCCCAGAGATCTGACAAGTATACTATTCCATGTTCACCTAACTTATCTATAGTTTCCCTCTTTATATTCAGGTCATTCACCCATTCTGAATTTAACTTGGTGTAGGGTGTAAAATGTTGATCTAAACCTAATCTCTCCCATGTTGTTTTCCAAATTTCCCAGCAGTTTTTGTCAAATAGTGGGTTCATGTCCCAAAAGTTGGGCTCTTTGGGTTTATCATACACTGTCTTGCTGACGTCATTAACCCCAAGTCTATTCCACTGATCCTCCCTTCTATCTCTTAGCCAGTACCATATTGTTTTGATGACTGCTGCATTATAGTATAGTTTAATATCTGGTACTGCTAGGGCCCCTTCCTTCACATTTTTTTCATTATTTCCCTTGATATTCTTGATCTTTTGTTATTCCAAATGAAATTTGGTATGGCTTTTTCTAATTCAGTAAAGAAGTTTTTTGGTAGTTTGATAGGTATGGCACTAAATAGGTAAATTAATTTGGGTAGAATTGTCATTTTTATTATGTTAGCTCATCCTACCCATGAGCAATCAGTAGCTTTCCAATTGCTTAGATTCAGTTTTATTTGTTTGGAAAGTGTTTTATAGTTGCTTTCATGTAATTGCTCTGTTTGTTTTGGTAGATAGATTCCCAAGTATTTTATATTGTCTAGGGTGATTTTAAATGGTGTTTCTCTTTCTACCATTTGCTGCTCTAATGTATTGGAAATGTATAGAAATGCTGATGATTTATTTGCATTTATTTTGTATCCTGAAACTTTGCTAAATTTTTGACTATTTCTACAAGCTTCTTAGTTGTTTCTCTAGGATTTTTTAAGTATACCATCATATCATCTGCAAAGAGTGATAGCTTAGTCTCCTCATTGCCTATTTTGATACCTTCAATTTCTTTTTCTTCTCTAATTGCTAGTGTTTCTAGTACTATGTTGAATAATAGAGATGATAATGGGCATCCTTGTTTCACTCCTGATCTTATTGGAAAGGCTTCTAATTTATCCCCATTGCATATGATACTTGTTGATGGTTTTAGGTATATGCTGTTTATTATTTTTAGGAAAGGTCCTTCTATTCCTATACTTTCCAGGGTTTTCAATAGGAATGGATGCTGTATTTTGTCAAAGGCTTTTTCAGCATCTATTGAGATAATCATGTGGTTCTTGTTTGTTAGACTGTTGATATAGCCAATTATGTGGATGGTTTTCCTAATGTTTAACCATCCTTGCATTCCTGGTAAAATTCCCACCAGATCATGGTGGATGATCTTCTTAATTACTTGCTGGAGTCTCTTTGCTAGTATTCTATTTAAGATTTTTGCATCTATGTTCATTAGGGAGATTGGTCTGTAGTTTTCTTTCTCTGTTTTTGATCTACCTGGCTTTGGAATCAGTACCATATTTGTGTCATAAAAGGAATTTGGTAGGACTCCTTCTTTGCTTATTATATAAAATAATTTGTATAGTATTGGGATTAGTTGCTCTTTGAATGTCTGATAGAATTCACTTGTGAATCCATCAGGCCCTGGCGATCTTTTCTTAGGGAGTTCTTTGATGGCTTGTTCAATTTCCTTTTTCTGATATGGGATTATTTAGGTATTCTATTTCTTCTGCTGTTAATCTAGGCAACTTATATTTTTGTAAATATTCATCCAAATCTCCTAAATTGTTGTTTTTATTGCCATATAATTGGGCAAAATAGTTTTTAATGATTGCCTTAATTTCCCCTTCATTAGAGGTGAGGTCTCCTTTTTCATCTTTGATACTGTCAATTTGGTTTCTTCTTTCCTTTTTTTTATTAGATTGACCAGTACTTTGTCTATTTTTTCTGTTTTCTCAAAATACCATCTTCTAGTCTTATTTATTAATTCAATAGTGCTTTTACTTTCAATTTTATAAATTTCTCCCTTGATTTTTAGTATTTCTAATTTAGTTTTCATCTGGGGATTTTTAATTTGCTCGCTTTCTAATTTTTTAAGTTGCATGCCCAATTCATTAATCTCTGCTCTCCCTAATTTGTTAATATATGCACTCAAGGATATAAATTTCCCCCTTAGTACTGCCTTGGCTGAATCTCACAGAGTTTGGTAGGATGTCTCATTTTTGTCATTCTCTTCAATATAATTGTTGATTGTTTCTATGATTTCTTCTTTGACTAGCTGGTTTTGGAGAACCATATTATTTAATTTCCAATTAGTTTTTGATTTGCTTGTCCAGGTGCCCTTACTGATTATTATTTTTATTGCTTTATGATCATTTGATACGCAGAAGATTTTGCTCAAGCCCTTTACCTTAAACCTGTGTATGTCCAAACGCTTCATATGCGTTTCTTGTCGACAACATATGGTAGGATTTTAGTTTCTAATCCTCTCTGCTATTTGCTTCCTTTTTATGGGCGGGTTCATCCCATTCACATTCAGAGTTATAATTATCATTTGTGTATTCACCAATATTTTGGTATCCTCTCCTAGTTCTACTCCTTCTTTTTACACTATTTCCTTTTAAACCAGTGTTTTGCTTTAAGCCAGTAACCCTTGTCCCCTCCCTTGATTAACTTCCATTTATATCCCCTCCTTTATTATTCCTCTCTTTTTATTTTTAAGGCCTAATGAATTCCCTCCCCATCCTCATCCCCTCCCTTTTTTTGACCTCCCCACTCCCATGCTCCCCTTGGTTTATCCCTTCTGACTTTCTCAGTAAGGTTAGATAGAGCTTTATATCCCAATGGATATAGCTACTCTTCCCTCTCAGGGTTAATTACACTGAGAGTAAGGTTTAAATATTACCTCTGAATGCTCTCTTCCTCTCCTTCTTATAATAGTGTTCATCCCTTCCCCTTCCCATGACCTCTTTGTGTGTAAAAGATTATTCTATTTTTCTTCTTCATTCAAGTTTCTCTTGGTGTCCTCTACTATTCACCCCCCTCTTTCCCTCCCTCCATATCATCTTAGACCATTTAGACCTCTCCCTAAGAATAATTCTTCTAATTACTATAATAGTGAATACTATAGTAGTGAATAGAGTTCACTACAAAGAATTATACATAGCATTTCTCCACATAGAAATACAAATAATTACAACTTATTGAAGCCCTACAAGAGGCAAATTTTAAAAAATATGAGTTTTCTTTCTTTCCCCTCTGTTTCTTATTTACCTTTTCATTTTTCTCTTGATTTTTGTGGTTGGATATCCAACTTTCCATTTTGTCCTGGTCTTTTCTGTGCAAATACTTGGAAATCTTCTATCTTGTTGAATGCCCAAACTTTCCCCTGGAAGTATATAGTCAGTTTTGATGGGTAGGTAATCTGTGGTTGTAGACCCAGTTCTCTTGCCTTTTTGAATATCATATTCCAAGCCTTGCAGTCTTTTAGTGTGGAGGCTGCCAGATCCTGTGTGATCCTGATTGGTGCTCCTTGATATTTGAATTGTCTCTTTCTGGCTTGTAATTTTTTTTTACTTGGAAGCTCTTGAATTTGGCTATTATATTCCTGGGGGTTGTCTTTTCTGGATCTAGTGTAGAGGGTGATCTATGGATTCTGTGTAAATGGAATTAGCTTTAGCCCATTCATAGTCAAAAATCTGCCCATTCTAGGCGTAGAAATGATGTAATCCTCAACTTCCCTAGTGGGGAGGGGAGATGAGTTACCCACACGTGACAATGAGTAACAAGGGACTGCCCTTTGGGCAGTCCAAATCAATGTAGAGACTGCCATTTGTCCATTTGAATTAGAGGTGGACCCACAGGAAGTGACGAAGGACACTATTTCTTTAAGTATGTTACTCACTTCCTGTGGAAGTAGTTCCAGTTCGAACTCGATGCTGAAGGATCTCCTGAGACCACAGAACACTTACACTCTGTATTGTCACTTGGGTAAGTTAGGCTGACTTCCTTGGCCTAGCTGGGCCGCTTCCAAACTCTGCCTATCTGGTTGCTGGGCCTTGTGGCTTACAGCTTCATTTATTTAGCTTTTTAACCTCTCTGTCTAGGCCTTTGGCCTAGACTAGCCTCTCCCTTTTCTCTTTATTCTTATACTTTTACCTTCCTGATTGTAAATAAACTTGCCTCAACCCGATGATCACTTGGGTCTGATTTAATTACGGAATCAACCTGAATTGTTGATTCCTGCTGGCCACACTTTAAAAAATATATCTATAATACATAATTTTCCCTCTTACAATTCTTTCAATGTCTCTATTGCCCTCTTGTTGTAGAACTTCAGGGCAATTTTGCTGAATAATTTCTTTTAGTATGGAGTCCAAATTTCTATTAATTTCTGCTTCTTCAGGAAGACCAGTGATTCTCAGATTGTCTCTTCCTGACCTGTTTTCTTGGTCTGTCACTTTCTCATTGAGATATTTCATGTTTCCTTCTATTTTATCAGTCTTTAGACTTTGCTTTCTTTGTTCTTGCTGTCTTGAGAGATCAATAGCTTCTAATTGCTCAATTCTAACCTTTAGGGACTGGTTTTTGGCTATAATCTTTTGGTTTTCCTTTTTAATCTGGTCATTTCTGGTCTTCAATTTATTTGCCTCACTTTCCAATTGTGAAATTCTGTCTTTTAAACTGTTATTTTCTTGCCAGATTTTGGTTTCCAATTTGCTTACCATTTCATTTCAGTTTGGGGAATCTTTCTCCAATTGGGAGTTTCTGTCTTCTAACCTGTTAATTTCCTTTTGAGCTATTTCCCACTTCTCTCACCAAATCTCTTCCATCTTTCTCATCATCTCAGATTTGAACTCTTGAATAGCTTGTGGCCAGTTTTCATTATTTTGTGAAGGTTTGGATGTGATTACTTGTTTGTTCTCCTCTGCTGTTTGCTCTTTTTTCTGCATTTTCTCTGTGTAAAAGTTGTCAAGTGTTACAGATTTCTTCTTGATTGTCTTTCTCTTTTGGGTTTCTTGTCTCTGGCTTGCCATTGTTAGCCCTGCTAAACCCTTTCAGGTCTTCACACTCATGGTTTGTCTGCGCTCTTTAGGCTCCTGAAGTCGCAGGTCTAGTTGTTTTCAGGGTCAAGCCTCTTGGTGGTCCCCTTGCTTGTTCCTCTGTCTGAGGCTCCTTTAAGTATCTCAGGGCACTGTTTCCACAGTTGTACACCCCTCTGCACTGGGTCCCCACTCAAGGTCCTCACCTGCGCTCACAATCTGAGTCCCCTCCTTGGCTCAGGATCTGTGGACCCAGGAGCCTGCGCTTTTGCCTGCGCTCAGGGTCTATGGAAGTTCTTTAGCCTCTTGGAGTCTTAAGTCTTGCTGCTCTCAGGAGAGGGCCCTGGTGACTCCAGGTAGTTGCCAAGAACTTAATGGGTGCCCCAAATTTGCTGTAGGTCTTGTGTGCTGGCTTTGGCAATGTAGGTGGTGTGGAGTGGGGGATGGGGTTGCTCAGCTTGCGTTTTAGTGAGAACTGTTTCACCCCCTTATAGCATGGAAATGCCCCAATCCCACGTACCTTCAATGCTGCACCCTGTTGTGGAGTCCCTTCATTCCTCTGGATTTGTTTTTATGTCTTTTTGAGGAGTCCTATATGTTTCAGTTAGGAGGGGTTAAGCAGCTGCTTTTTACTCTGCCACCATCTCAACCCGGACTAGAATTATAATTATGATTAACTCAAAACTACTGCTAACATTAAAATCTAATCCTCATATAAGAAGGTAAGGAATTTTTCACTCACAAATTATAGAAAGTGCATGAAAAATATCAATTTTTTTAGATATTCAACTTTTATTCTTTAATGTCTTTTACTTTTATTATTCAGACGCAAGACCAATTATTGAATGGTCTTCCCTTGCTTTATCATGGTTCACTTATCGTGGCTTCACTGTATCATGGGTTTAAAAATATGTATATATATATGAATTTTCTCAGGATTTTGCAAATGAATACCATACTATACACAATGGAAATGCAGTATACCACTATTGCTTGTATAAGTCTGCCAGCATGAGACTGTACATGGTACACTATTGGCTGCTAGAATGAAAGGTGACCACCCACAGCACTGTATTCTTTTTCCTGGGTGCTGACTGGTTCGGTGACTATAGCATTGGTCTGCTTGCTCTACCACACTGTGCCCATACATTCAGCATTTCTTCTTGTCCACTTTACATTGACATCTGATTGCTGTGCATAGTGTTGTTCTGCAGTGTTGTGTTTTTGTGAAGTTTTCGCAAAAGTACCTTTTAAGGCTTTTGACAGTGAACACTACTAATTCATGAATTTTCACTTATTGTTGAGATCTCTGGAATGTATCTCCCATGATAGGTGAGGGATCACTGTAGTTATATGTATGAATGATACTCAAATTAAAGGAATTGTTAAGTGCTATGATAATGAACAACCTTGCATTTAAAAATTTTTAAACCAAAAACAATAAAATTTAATTTGTTACTTTGGCTTCACAGAAACACTACATAAAATACTATTTCACTTTAGAAGTTATTTTAATTGTGATGTTAAATTAACATATAAAATATAAATGATAAAATTCTTAATAAAGTGAAAAAAATCCACAGGAATGTTGGGGACAGGGGAAGAATAATCCCCTAGACATCTGCTAGCATTAAAAAGAGAGCAGAATATAAATAAAAATGAAAACTATGCCCCTGAACAACTCAGAATTAAAAAATTACCCTAAACCTTTCTATATTAATCTTTCAGTACTAAAAAATTCACATAGCGAACTGGTGTTTTCATTTTCCTCGATATCAAAGAAGAACTGATAAGCTTTATTAACAAAATTTAAAGTAGCAACTAATTGAAGTACTAATACTCATCTAAAGCCTAAAACCATAGACAGTTGTGGTGTGATAAGCCATACTTATTTCCCAAGATAGTCACAGAAAAGCTCTCATAGCTGTTGTTCATTTTTGACTATAGTTTGATAATCTTTTCAGATGAAATTGTATTTCCGATATGCTCTGCTTGTAACCTGTAGTCAGAAATTCAGATGAGACAGTCTTTTATTATGAATTCTTTTCAATTTCATGTTGAAAAAAATTTTGACAACTGTTTTCTGATTATTTCTTGATTCCAATTCTCTTCACCATCCTCTTTCCTCCTTCTTGAAGCAATAAGTAGTCTTGGATTATATCAGTGCTTTCATTCAATACATATTTACATACTCTCTATGTCAGAAGAGGCATATTACATGTGCAATAAAAAAACTCATGAAATAAATAATATGTGCATTGATCTGCAATCAGATTCCAATAGTAATTTCATTGGCAATAGATAATGATTTTTTTTTTTTAAATCAGGAGTCCTAAATGCATTTTAGAGTAGGAATGAAGCTTTCTTACCCTCCTATTCCTCTACAAACAACCCAAAATAACTCCACATAATCAATATTAAAAATAGTAAAAGACAGGAGTCAGGAGTAAAGCTGAACACTCAGGGATAACTAAGGAGGAATGTTTCTGACTTCCCTGGCTTCAGTCCCACCTCCATAGAACCTGGGGGCAGGAATAAGAGCAAACAGTGTGGAATCTGCTAGGCCACCTCATAAGAGAGGATTAGCATTCTCACTTTGTTGACTGAGTCCCCAAGCTTAAATCCCAAGGGATATCACTGAAATCTATAGGTGGAGGGCCCTGGGTACAGCTATCTCTGCTGTTGCCTCAGCTCCAGAAATACCCTCTGGTCCACAGCTGGGGATTGAGGGAGTGGACAGCACAGGGTCTAGGACAGCAGGTTCTAAGGGCAGGAACTTAAGCTTCATTTCCAGTTGCAGCAGAGACTTTGGAAGCCTCACGAACCTGGGATCCACAACTGCTATATCCTGGCATACTGTAAGAGGAGAGGAGGGCTGAAGAAAGAAAGCGCACTAGTGAATACAGCTGCTGAAAGACGGGAAATCCATCAGCTATGGTAACTCCTGAAAGAGTAGAGTCCTTGGTCCCTGCCACAAGGGGAGGTAGATTAGCTGCTTGAAATTTCAGTGGCAGATCTGAAAGTCAATCGTAGACCAGAGGTCAATCACAGACTGGGGCTTGAGTAGAGAACTAGGACTACATCTGACCCTGGACTATAAAAACTGAAATAACCAAAGAGGACCCAGATCAATGTGGACATGATCACCCTAATGCAAATATTAATACTATGGAAATAGATCTTGATCAATGAAACATGTAAAACCCAGTGGAATTACTCGTGGGCTACAGGGGTGGGATGGGGTGGAGGGGAGGGAAAGAACATGAATCATGTAGCCATGGGAAAGTATTCTAAATTAATTAAATTTTAAAAAATAATAAAATAAAGAGGACCCAGAAAAAAAACACAAAAAAATTCTAAAATCTGAGACAGCATACCTCAACAATTGGGAACCCTGGGTCTCCAGCAAGAAGCCAATAATAATAATCAGTATACAGTGATCCCTCACCTATTGTGGGAGTTATGTTCCAGACACCCCCATGATAGATGAAAATCCTCAAAGTAGCAGGAAAGCAAACAGACTGATGTCACAGTCACTGAGTCAATCAGCATCGGGAATACAAAACACAGCACTGGTGAGAGACACCTATGGGTCCCCAGCTGTTGGTTAGGAGTTAGTTGAACCCCCAAATCCCCCACTCCACCCTAGGAATCTCATCTCTGTCTCAAGTCAACCTGGCTTTCCCCGAGGGGGACTTAAGGGCAGCCTGAGGCCAAAGGGACAGAGCTAGCCAGCTGCCCAGCATGAAAGGGACATTTGGGGTGGCTGAGCCTGTTCGTCTTCCTGGCTAGCTGGGCAAGATAGGGAAGGGCCCGTCTGTCCCTGGGCCCCATTTCTAGGCACCCTGCCCAGTATCCCTGGTGTCCTCTGAAGTGTCCTGTTGATGTTGTGACTTCTGCTCCCATCACCCTGCTCTGACCTGCTCTCTCCTCTTCACTTGGTGTGACTCTCCTGTGTGCCAGGCCCTCCCAACTCTGGCTTCTCTGCTCTCAATACTCCTACCCACCTACATTCTGGCCTAGTCCTGCCTCCTCCAGGCTCCCACCCCAGCACCTATTCCTTTCCCCTCTTCTTCCTCTGTGGGCAGTCTCCCAGATCAGGGGTGCCCCTGGTAGGATCCTTCCACTCTTTGTTCTTGTCCCAACCTGGCTGTGTGTCCACAGGCCTCATTCTTCCTCATCTGTGTCCTAGCTTCCCCTTTTTTCCCACTCAGAAGATAGCAGGGGAGAGGGGATTGAACTCTAGCTGCTAGGGCTATAGGCTCAGTCTTCCAGTCAGTGTTCTGTCTACTGAGACCCCCTTCTTTCACCCAGCTCATCCCCATCCCAGAGATTTGAACAGAACAATGTTCTCCCTTCTTAGCCCTCCTATGCCCACACATTCTGTTACTCAGTCCTGCTGTCCAAAGCAACTCGCCTGGACTCAGCTGCTCTCTTTGTTGGGCCATGGGTGGAGGGAGAATTGCTATTGTATTTTTCATTCAACAAACTGGTGGTTTTTCTTACCAAAAAAAAAAAATTCCCATGTTATAGCAAAAACTTCACAATACAGAATTAGATATGTATTTTTAAAACCCATGATATGGTGAAGCTGAGATAAGTAAACCACAATATAGGGAGGAACAAAAGTATTGTCCTGGATGTTAAATTAAAAATAAATGAATAAACAAATAAACAAACAAATAAATAAATGAAAATGAGCAAGCAAAGGAGAAAAAAACCTAACTATGGGCAATTATTATGAAAATAGAGATGTCAGCTTAAACTCAGAGGACAGTGAAGCTAAAACACATACCTCAAAAACAGCAAAGAAATACAAAAAAAAATGGCTGCAAGCTCAAAAAAGAGCTTATGAGAGAGCTTTTGAAAGACCTCATATGCCAAATGAGAGAGGTTGAAGAAAAATTAGAAAAAAAATTGTAATGAAAGAAAATCAAGAAAAGTATGAAATAAAGATCAACCAAATGGAAAGAAAAGATCCAGAAACTCATGGAAGAAAATATGCTATTAAGAACTAGTAATGACTTCCTAAGACAAGAAGAAATAATAAAACAATCAAAGGAATGGAATAATAGAAGAGAACATGAAAAATTTTATCACAATAATAACTGATGTGAAAAATAGATCAAGGAAAGGCAATATAAGAATAGCTGGACTCCTAGAAAGTTATGGTTAAAAAAAGTTTAGGCACCATATTCTGTTATGATGATAATAACAGATAGTTTGGAGAAGCAGATAAATGTTTTCAGGGCCAAATATAGCTTTAAGTCAAGAGCCCTAGATTGACAGACTACAGTGAGGAAAGGAGGGGGTAAAACACTCCTGATTCTCAAACCCCTCCCCCTCTAACTACTTCTGCTTCAGTTGGTAATGAAGACAGGAATAAGATTCTTCTGGTGAGTTTCTGTTATGGCTGAAACCCCAATAATGTTTCTTTCTTAAATTTATATTCCTCTCAGGTCAGTTAGAGGAGATATATAGAAATTATTTATCTAACTGTTGAGGACAGAGATCTTAAACTGGCAGCCAACAGGCTTCAACCCAAATGTACAGACTGAATTGTATCTTCCCAAATAATTATCAGGCACAGATTCGAAGGTAAAAAGTTATATTAGGAATTAACAAGGAAAATTAGAGAAGTTAATGAAGGTATTTGAATAAAGGAAAGGTGACCCTGAACTGTTAAATTGATGCCTCTTCCCCCTCCTCACTGGAGGGATGAAGCACTTAACTAAAACCAGCTCTCTTGCTATAGATAAATATCTTACTCTCTAATTACTAAATAATTATATAATTATATTAATGAAGAATAGTACTAACAAATAGGCTAACCCTATGAGTAGAAATCACTAGCTTAAGCTACAATGGTTTCTCAGGAGAAACCCCAAGTCAGCAGGGGCAAGCAGAGTGTCTGCTCACCTCCACTCCCACCAAATAACTGTCTTCAACCCTTCTCAACTGCCCCTCACCCAAAGTTCTCCAGGGGGGTCCCCTGGAATTCTGGGTGAGGCTCTCCCTGTACCTTTGCAGGGATTCCATGCTTTGCATCTGCACACAACAATTCCAAGGAAAATTGCCCAGAAATTCTACATTCAAGGAGTAAAATATAAATTGAAAAAAAATCTACTTATTGAAAGCCTCAAAAGGATTTATGGGAAGGTGATGAATTAGAGAGTGAAGCTTCTTTGCCCCACAAACAACCAAAAGTAACTTCAGAAAATCAACACTAAACACAGCAAAAACAAGGAGGAATATGGAATAAAGTTGAAAAGCCAAGAACAGTTCCAGAGGAAGCTTTCTGACTTCTCTGCCTTCCCTTTAGGCCCTGGGAGAAGGAACATATCTAAAAGCAGAATCAACAAGGCAAGCCTTAGGGGAGAGGGTTATCAACCTCATCTTGTTTGCTAAGCCTTTCAGTTTGTACCCCAAGGCTAGCACTGGAATTTTCAAGTGAAAATCCAGGAAACAGCTGTGTCTGTTGCTACTTTGGCTCCAGAGATGACCACTGACCAGTTTAGGATTGATATAATGGCAAAAAGAGAGAACACTAGATAATCAACCAAAAACTAATAAGAAAAAATTAACAACTTTAGGAAAGTTTCAGTTTATAAAATAAAACCACACAAATCATCAGCATTCTATCTACCACCAACAAAGTTCAATAGAAAGAAGAGGAAAAGGAAATTTCACTTAAAATAAGTGTAAGATCCAAAATATTTATAATTATTATCTTTGTGGTTACAAAGAATTGAAAACTGGGGGACTGTCCATCAGTTGAGGAGTGGCTAAAACATAATGGTATATGATTGTGATTGAATACTACTACATCACAAGAAATTATGAACAGAACTACAGGAGTGCAAACACAGAAAAAAAACAACTTCTTGAACACTTGGGTTGATGTGGACACGATTTGGATGTAGACTCTTAATGACCATCCTAAAACAATTATCAATAATATGGAAATAGGTCTTGTGACACATGAAGAAACCAGTGGAAATGTGCATCAGCTACTAGGGGTTGGGGGGTTGAGGGGGAGAGAGAACAAGAACATAAATCATGTAACCATGGAAAAAATTTTTCTAAAAAATAAAAAAAAGAAATTTTAAACAGACCATTTTTTTAAAGTAGAAAGAACTAAATGGATAATGAACAGCTAGAAGAGTAGAACTAATAGACCATTATACATAGCAACAGATTTAATATTTGAAGAAGATATTTTTGACATCACTTCCAGAAAAAGAACTACAAAATGGAAAAATGAAAGACAAAATTAATATATCCCTGAACAATGCCTTTTATTAAGGGGTAAACACCACAAAGTCTATTTATTGTTTCTCTTCCTTTTACTATAGCTAGGGTTTCTAGCATAATAATAAATAGTAGGGGTAATACTTGCTACATCTCTCATTTTATTGGAAAGAATCCTAGTTTATTCTCATTACAGATAGTGATTGTTTATGGTAATCCTTCATCACTTTAAGAAAAGCTCCTTTTATTCCAATATTTTCAAACATCTTTATAAGGAATGGTGTATTTTGTCAAAGGTTTTTCTGCATCCATTAAGATAATCATATGGTTTCTAATAATTCTCTTATTGATATGGTCAGTTATGCTGATTGTTTTCTTAATATTGAACAATACTTGAATTTGCAGTATAAAACCCATCTTGTCATGGTCTAAGATCCTCATGACATAATATTTCAATATTCTTGTTAGTATTTTATTTAAAAATTTTGCAACCATATTCATTAGGGAGATTGGTTTATAGTTAGTTTACTTTATATTTTTCTAATATTTTAATTTTTTCCAGCTTACCTGTTAATACAATTTCTTCTTATTCTTTTTTATTTAAAATCCCCATTCTCTAGCTCACTCCGACCCTTCTCCCCTCCCCAAGAAGGCAAATAATATTATGTAAATTGTACATATGTGGCCATATAATACATATTTCCACATTTGTCATGTGTGAAAAAAACATATATTGCTTAAATTAGACAAAAATTCATGGAGAAAATAAAAAATGGTACCTTTCAATTTGCATTGACTCTGTTCCTTCTATGGTGGATATTCCTTTTTTATCATGAGTCTCTTGGAGTTGCCCTGGATCCTCATCTTCTTGACAGTAAAGTCATTCACAGTTTATCACACATTATTGTTATTACTGTGCACAAGGTTCTCTTCATTCTGCTCACTAATTTTCATTTCTTCATATATTTTGTAATTTCTTATTGTTCTTTCTCTGTCTTAACTCTTCTGGTATCAATACTATATTTGTATTATAAAAGGCATTTGGGAGAATTTCTACCCCTCTATTCTTCCAAATAGTATATATAGCATAGGAGTTAATTATACTTTGAATGGTAGCATTCTCTTATGAATCTATTTGACCCTAGGGATTTTTTTGATTCTTTGATGGCTTGTTCAATTCCTTTTCTATAATGTAATTGTTTTTATTTTTATTTCCTCTTCTGTTAATCTAGGTAGTTTTTATTTTTTTTTGTAAATATTCATCTATTTCCCTTAGATTGTCAGACTTATTGATAAGTAGTTGGGTAAAATGACTCCCAATGTTGCTTTACTTTCTTTTTCATTGCTTATAATTTCACCGCATAATTTGGTTTTCTTCTTTACTTTTTTATATGAAATTAACCAATGCGTGGTCAAATTTATTTCCTCATCTTATTTTTTTTATTCAATGGTCTTTTTACTTTTGATTTTTGTCTCATCTAATTTTCCAGGATTTCCAATTTGGCATTTAATTATTTTTAATTTGTTCTTTTTCTAGTTTTTTTTAGTCATATGCCCTATTCACTGACCTTCTCTTTCTCTATTTTATTTATGTGAACACTTAGAGATATAAATTTCCCCCTAAGTACAGCTTTGACAACATCTAATAAATTTGGCATACTGTCCCCTCACTGTTAAACTCCTTAATGAAATTATTGATTGTTTCTATGATTTGTTTTGATCCATTCATTCTTTAGAATGAGATTATTTAGTTTACAATTAATTTTCAGTTTTTTCTTTCTAATGTTCTTTGTTGAATATAATTATTTTCTTGCATTATGGTGTGAAAAGGATGTATTTAGTATTTCTGCTTTTTCTCCATTTTCTCTATGAGGTTTTTGTGCCCTATTCCATGGTCAATTTTTGTGAAAGTGATATGTAATGTTGATAAAAAGGCATATGTCTTTCTTTTCCCATTCAGTTTTCCACAGTGGTCTATAATAGCTAAATTTTCTAATGCTTTATCTCCTTAACTTCTTTCTTATTCATTTTTTGTTTATATTTATCTACTTCTGAGAGGAGAAGGTTGAAGTCACCTACTCAGAAAGTTTTACTGTCTATTTCTACTAGTAACACATGTAAATTTTCTTCAGGAATTTGGATGCTATGCCATTTGAAGTGTTTATTGTTGAGTTAAGTGTTTAGTAGTGATACTTTTTTGTTGTCTATGGTACCATTTATCAAGATGCAATTTCCTTCTTTATCTCTTTTGATTAGATCTATTTTTACTTTTCCTTTGTCTTAAATCGTGACTGCTACTTATCCTTTTTATACTTTTAAACACAGTAGAATATGCTCCAGCCCTTTGCTCTTATTCTCTGTGTCACCCTACTTTAAATGTTTTTCTTCAGACAACATTTTGTGGGATTCTGATTTTTAATCCACTCTGCTATTATCTTCCTTTTTATGAGTGATTTCCACTCATATTTAGAGTCATGATAACTTATTGTTTGTTCCCCTCCATCTTATTCTCCCCTATTGCCCTTTTTTCCTCTCCTTTTAGCCCCTCCCTGTTCATAAATGTTTTGTCTCAGACCTCTGCCTCTCTCAGGTCACACTCTGTTTTGTTCATCTTTCCTTCTCTTATTTTCTCTACCCTCCTACTTCTCTGGAGGGTAAGAGAGGTTTCTATAGCTGACTGAGTATGGGTAATGTTACACTTTTAGAAAATCCTGATGGAAGTAAAGTTCAAGCATTGCATGTCACATATTCCATCTTCTCTTCCACTGTTTTGATTCTTAGGTGACCCTTTAACTGATAATTTATTCTTCTCTGTATCTCCTTTTCTCTTCTCCCCATGTGTTCCTCTTTCCCATTCCTTGTTTTTTTATTTCAACCCATCCTATTATGCTTACTCCCTTCCTTCTATCTATAATTGTATCTTCTTACTGTATTAATAATGATAAATTTCTTAGGTACTTTAAATACTTGAATATTTGAAGTATCTTATCTGATTCAAGTATCAAATATATATTAAGTATCTTATCACCTTCCCAGTTGTGAATGTACTCAATTTAACCTTACTGAAAACTTAAAGATTTTATTTTTCTGTTTACCTTTTTATGCTTCTCTTGATTGTTGAATTTAGTCATTAAATTTTCTTTTCATTTATGTTTGTTTGTTTGCTTTTTTAACAGCAATATCTGAATATCATTCCCCCTGAAGTGTTCTGCTCAGTTTCATTGGGTATGTGATTCTTGTTTTAGGCTTAGATTCTTTGGCATTAGGAATATCACATTCCATACCTTCTGTCCTTTAATGTAGAAGCTTCCAGCTCTTGTGCATTCTGATGATGGCTCCATGATATTTGAATTGTTTCCTTCTGGCTGCTTGCACTACTTCTTCTTTGGTATAGGAATTTTTTGTATTTTGCTATAATAGTCCTGGAATATTTTCTATTCGAGTCTCTTTAAGGATGTGGTTGGTGGATTATTTCAATTTACATTTTCCCTTTTGGCTTGAGAATATGAGTAGTTTTCCCAGATGGTTTCGTATAATATGGTATCTGGTTTCTTTCTTTTTTCACAGCTTACTATTATATTGATGTTTCACAAATTGTCTCTCCTGGACAGTTGGTTTTTCAGTGAGGTATTTTAGATTTTCTTCTAATGTTTTCAGTCTTTTGAATGTGTCTTATTGTTTCCTGATGCCTTATAGAGTCATTAACTTTTTTGCTTAATTCTTATTTTTAAGCAGTTCCTTTTTTCCCTAGAGCTTTTGTGCTTCCTTTTCCTTTTAGTCCACTCTAGTTTTGTTTAAGGATTTTTAAGGACTTTTGTTTTCTTCATTTTGAGGGGCTCCATTTCCATTTGATTTACTCTAGTTTCCAAATTTTTCATATTTTCATTCATTTTCTTGTCATTTGAATTTTTAAACTTCTTTTCAAGTTCGTTCAAGAAATATTTTGGGATCTTAAATCGTTTCTCATTTTCATTTGAGGTTTCACTTTTATTTGTGTCATTGTCATTCTCTTTTGAGCTTATATTTTTATTTTCCCTGTCACTAAGGTAATATCCTTAGGTTAGATTTTTTTCCCCTTTGGCTTTTGCCCACTTTTCTAGTTACCTTGTTTATCTGTTGAGGTTCTCTCACTTCCTGGGAGGAAAGGACACTTTTCCAAGCTTTCATTTTAGCCTTCTATGGTGTTTGGGGTATCCCGGCTGTCTCTGGGTCTGATAGTATGCACTTTGGAAGGGTGCCTACTAAAGCACTTCTCGTGGGGTGGCTTGCAGCCTTTTTTCCAGCTAGATTCCATTCTTCCTCCTTTTAGTTTCCCTGTTGTCTCCTGTGTTGGGCTGTTCCCCATTCTTTCCTTTCATCACTTCATGCCATGTGGAAGTGGGTAGAGTTATCTTTGGTCTGCTTCTCCACTCTGCAATCTCAATCCCCTCATTGTTTTACAGCCTGTAGTGCCACTAACAAATCTTCTATTTGTTACATCAGGGTAAGAGTCTGTGCCTTTCTGCCTTTCCTACTTTCATTGTCTCAAAATTTTTGGCCCCTCCTGGGATTATTCTCTGCTCTACCTTTTGTTAACTCAGGCTACATGAAAGCAGGTAGGGTTAATGTTAAGTTCTTCCCTACCTTTGCCTGTTTTATTGCCTCAGGCTGCACGTAGGGCTGCTCCAAGGTCAAAAGTTTCCTTATCTCAGGCCTCTGTAGGGTTGGTCATGTGTTGTTCCCCATCTGTTGTTTTGCTGTCTTGAGCCACTTGATCTAAATAGGACTATGCCAGACTGTGCCCTGTAAATTCCTCCTGTTGTAGCACTCACTGGAATCTGTCCCTTCTTACTTCAGTGAGGCATGTTCTTCCTGATTTCTTTGTTTTAGGCACTTTATTTTCTATTCTCTGTGTGGTTGAAAGCTTTGGAAGAGTTGAAAATTCCTTTATCCACTATTTTAGCTTTCAGGATACATCATTCTCCAAGACAGGACTTTCTTTAAATTATGATCAGAAGAATTTTTCAGAAACGGTAACAGAGAAATGTGATATTTCCTTCATAAAATTTTTAAAAATCATTAAAATTAAGAAGTGGAGGACTAAGAATTGTTTATCTCATCCAGCATCCAACTCACACCTTAAAGAGGAAACCTCCTTTTTCATTTTATCTGAGGAGTAGTCATTCAGTCTCTATTTGAAGAACTACATTGAGAAAGATCCTGCCAACTCCAAGAGGTATCTATTTCTCTTTGGGTCCTCTCTAAATATCTTTAGAAAGGATTTCTTTTTGTTAGCCCCAATTTGCCACCTTATAAATAATCCAATTGAGGGAGCAGCTAAGTGGCTCAGTGGATTGAGAGCCAGGCCTAGAGATGGAGGACCTAGGTTCAAATCTGACCTTGGACACTTTCTGGCTGTGAGACAATGGACAAGTCACTTAACCCCCATTGTCTAGTTGTTATTGCTCTTTTGTCTTAGGGTCAATACAAAAGGTAAGAGTTCAAAATTAAATAAATAAATAAATAAGCCAATTGCTTTTAATTCTGCTCTCTGCTCTTTTATTCTTTTTCTTCAATCATTACTTACCATTTGTTTGTTTTTTCCTCAAAGAGGAACAAACTGATATATCATTGAGTGATATCTTTTGACGTATATTTTGAGACAGAATTGCACAAAGTTGTTAACCTCACTCTCTCTTCTAAGACAATTGATGAAAGCTCAGGATAAAGTGGTCAACCTTGGTATCTTCAGTATCTCACCAAGATCTAAGTGCACTTAAGCCTATTTTTGACACTTTCCTGGACACTGGAAAAAACTATATCTACGCCTTCCACAAGGAGAAGTCTTCACATGCCTAAGACAGACATCTCCCTAAGACAGAGATGGGCTTTCGGCCTGTCAGTCACCCTCTATATGGTTTTGCTACCTGTTGAGATGGTTTACCAGGGTTTAGCCTCTGTGTATACTGCATATTCTTAGAGCTACAGATGAGAACTGGAAAGGAAATGGACACTAAAGGGAGAAAGCAACCTTTTAAAGGGCTTAGCAAGTCCTCATACCAGAAGTATTGGTCTTCTCTGAAAACTCCATAATTACCAGTATTATGGTTATAAAAATCTGTTATGTTTTCTGTTCTTTATATAAATTAGTCCTATTTCTGATGCAAATATATCTTTCCTCTGAATATTTTATTTCTAAGAATTCTAAGCTAAAATCATTTGGATTTTATGGTTTGAAATAAAGTTTATTTGTAAATTTGTTTTCCAAATACCTTTATTTTCCATTGAATTAATTCCCTTTCCAGAAATCTATCCTTTAAAATAAAGTATGAAATAAAAATAATTTTCAGCAAAATTGAATTTCACATCAAATTAATCTACTTTTGTTCCCTACTTTTGTAAACCAAGGAAAAATTTTTCATCCCTTCTTTTAGGTTAAAATACTTTTTGGTAATTTTTCTACACTTGGTTTATATTAGTTAGGGTCTAATATCCATATACATATATATATACATATATATATAACTAAGCATTAATGAGATTAAATTGAATAAATATTCAAATGATGAAGCATAGAATGTCTTAATTTTATCTTACTATGCATCTACCTTTTCAGGGAATAGCCAAACAAATTTTGCTACATCTAGAATATAATTCTGCTTTTAAACAATGAACATGAAGAATATGGAGAGTCATAAAAGACTTAGGAACTGATGCAAAGTAAAGTAAACAGAGCCAAAAATATAATTCACTCAATGATTACAACAATGCAAGTAGAAAATAGTAACATAAAGCAATCAAAACTAAGTGCTGCAAATTATAATGACAAATCTTGGATTTTAATTCTTAAACTCATGCATGAAAGTACAAATTTGTAGCAATATATGAAAATACAATTGCACTGCCTGAATTCCAGAAATTTTCTGTTCTCTATCCTATGACAACAGGTTGCTATTCTTTGTCCAAAAATATAATACTTATTCTTAAAATTTTAACAGGAAATGTGGCATTTGTCCTCTTAAGATGTCCAATTCTCTTAAGGAAAGAAAAAAAATTGCCCAACCAGAAAATATTTTATAGTGTGGTGGAATTTGACTATAAATTCAGGATGCCCCTGAAAATGCAGCACTACAGAAGAGAGAGGAACTTAGATTTTTGTCATAATAATTTTCTAAGTTTTCTTTAGTAGGAAAAAAGTTAGATTTAGAAATAAAAGGAAGTTAAAAATAAATTTTAAAAATTATATTTTAAATTAAAGTTAAGTTTAAGTTAAAACTTAAGTTTTAAGTTTAACTTTAAGTTTAAAAAATTAAAAAAAATTAAAAAACAGATTTAGAAACAAAAGGAAATTAGGTGTCATCTGAGTCAACTTCATTACTTTAAAGACAATGAAACTAAACTTCAGAGAGTTGCTTATGTAAAGGCCCATAGTTAATAAATGCTGACACAGATTTATACCCAGATTTCCTTTTTCTTCAAATTCAAGTGTCTTTATATTATATACCCTGGGACAGGGTACAATGTACAATACTACTATATCCTTTTATTTTGAGTTTAATTTTGATCTTATGCTTTAACCTGTGAAGATAGGATTAACTCTCCCCTAGCCTATTTTTAAATTAATCAACAAAAACTGAAAACATGCCTACTTAACACTAAGTTGGGGAGGTTCACAAGCCACCTACTAAAAGAGAGTGAAAACCCAGAGAGAACTGACCAACCCCTGGGCAAACTTAAAGACTGCAATTGGCTCCCATAAAGTAGAGGAAGGGACAGGCAGTGATGTGGGAAAAGGACTATAAAAGATCCTGAATATCCTATCCAGGATGTCTTAGGTCTGAATCTGGGGGCTTGGAGGATCTTGGACTGGGACTGGGATTGGAGCTATGACTTGTGACTTGGACCTGGGTCTCTGACTCTTGGATTGCTTCTGGTAAGACTGCTCCTGGATTGTCTCTTTTGGAGCTTCGGCTTTGGTGAGTGAGAAGCTGACCTACCTTTCCTGGATTCTGGAGAGATTAGTTCTGGAGAGGCCTCCCCTTCTTGAAGGAGGTTGTGTGGGTTGAGTCCTTGTTTAATTCACCACCAAGTCCTCTGGCTGAGGGGTAAATGAGCCCTGCATGGGTTGAACCAGAGACTGGAGCAACATTTAAGGTGATAGGCTAGACTTCTTATTCTACCTTCTTTCACATTTCTCTACTTTCACTCTTTCCACCTCTTTGTAAATAAGCTATTAAAAGTCAATTTGACATGAGCTACAATATTTTTAAATTGGTGACCACAGTATTATATTAGAATTCTCATATATTTTAGTCAAATGCTTAATTTAATTCCTTATAAGCCATAAGAAATGTCAGAAGAGATAAAATGATATATAAGGGTGAGGAAACCAGTAAAGTATTTAGATTCTTTATACTTCCAGGATGTAGAAGAGACTCTGGCTGCTATGATTATTTTAGTTGTTAAGTCATTTTTAAATTTTTCCAGCTCTTAGTGACTTCATTTGGAATTTTTTTTGAAGAGACACTGAAGTGATAACCATTCCCTTCTTGAGCTCATTTTACAGATGAAAAACTGAGACAAAGAAGGTTAAGTGACTTGCTTAGGGTCACAGAAGTATATATTATTAACACAATATTTAGAAGCCTTATGCATAGCTTTTGTCTTCTGAAATACAGAGTTGGAGCTAAAAAGCTGAAGCCTTAATTTTCATGTTGAAATCTCAGTGTTATAAAATGAAAAAGCAATGAATTTGTAATCTAAGATCTCCCCACACCAATCTATCCTTAACTAAATCATAAAAGTGGTTTTCCTGAAGTACATATCTGACTAGGCCATTTCCTTTCCTTAATAAACTCCATTGAATCACTAAAATTGATACCTTATATCATCTTCTCTACTTAGCAGTAAAGTTCTTAACCAGCTGGCTCCATTCTACTCTCCACCATTTTTACACTATATTATACTTTTCAGGTCCCATGAGTCACCAGATGACAGGTGACATTCTCTTTGAATCGCCGTCAGTTAGATGGGAAATCATGAATTTCCAAGTCTAGGAGGAGAGTGAGATACTCTGAGATGCAAATCAGAAGGAAACAACAATCATAAGGGAGGGAGTCAGTGAGTGAATGATTAGAAAAATAAATAATGGGAAAAGACTAAAAGCATGAAAGATTTCAGGAAGAAGAAAACCCAAAGACCCTGCACATGAACAAAAATGAATAGGGACAAATAATAACTGAGGAAAATGATCTACACTTCAAGTAAATGAGTTCACGTATCTATGAAAGAATTCTTCAAAACAAAGGAAGACAATAGACCACTTTACGAAACAGAATATCCTGTGTAATTTGAGGAGAATATAGAAAGATGATATACTGTTCCTGAGTAATTTAAAAGAGAAATGAGAATAATTAGAATAGGATTTATATTCAGCAAAGCAAAAATAATGAGCAAAATATACTTTATCCTCTTAGTTGAGGTCTTTTTCCAACTGATAATGTGTTTACCTCCAAATTTAAATTAGCTTTATTTCATGTATTTTGGAAATGCATATAGATTTGCACATGGTATATCACATTAAAAAGTAAGGTCTTTGTGGGCAAAAATTATTTCATTTTGAGTTTTTCATCCATATTACATAACATAGTGTCAGGTACAGAGCAAATCATTCATAAATACATACATTTTTATTTATTATTATAAATTCTAAACATTTACAATAATTCTGTTAATTTCTAGCTGAGAATTTTAAGGCCTCTTGAATGAATCAAGAAGGATATAGCCACCTTCTGGAAGCAGAGTCAATATGAAGGAGTAAACAAGAAGAGTTCCAGAGTCACCATCAGTATCTCCTCCAATCAATATTCAAATATCACCACAAAACAAATTCAGGAGTGAAAAAACCAACAAGGAGACAGAGTAGAACAACTTTCGAGAAAAGAAAAACCCAAAATGTAGGCAAAGAACATCTGTGACACTAGGGTGAGAAGAGGGCACAATCAGCAAGATTATAGCAAGGAGTGAAGTGTAAGCCAAGAGCTAGTCTTACACCCCCACCCCCAATCTGCTGTCCCAGGTTTAGAACCTAATACCAAGCTAACATTCAGACCCTAAAATCCTGCCTGGGAAAATAGTGGTCCAAGCCAACCCATACCTCTTGAACTTTCAAACCTGTGGAGAAATCCAGAGTCCTAGCCCAGGGCACTCTTGACTGAAGTGGGCTGATCCATGTGAGCCTAGTCTGAGCCAGGGATGAGGACTTAGTTCACAGTTTAGGGTGATTGATAGTACTAAGGGAGGCCTGGATCTTTTTCCCTAAAACTCAGGGCAGATCTCCAAGACAGAGAAATTGAGGGTGTGCCCAATTAGAAAAAGTACACGGTAAGACCAAAATCTTACACCTAAGTCCTAGGCTACAATTTAAATAGTTCCTGACCTGATTAAGATCAAAGTAACACCGAAAGTTTACAACTCAGCCTAAGGCAAGTCTTTGAGTTATCAGGATCTCAAGGGTCAATTAAATAAACAGGGGGAGGGGTTTCTCAGAGCTCTCAACCCTCATACCATCACATAAGCCTCCAATAACTGAAACTGGTAAAAACCTAGAAAATAAACTGAGAATAACATCAAAGAAGGACTGAAGTTTAAGAGGGTACCTCAGATAAAACAACAACAACAAAAACAAACAACAAAAAAGCACCTAACTCTAAAGAATTTTCATGGAGATAGAAAGTTACAGGCACAGAGGGGGACAGTGAAAGCAAAGCAAATACACCCAAAATCCAAAAGAAAAATATGGATTGGACACAGATTCTAGAAGAGCTTTAAAAAAGACTTCAAAAACCAATTAAGAGGAGCAGAGTTAAAGTGGGGAGAGAAATGAAAGTGATCCAAGGAGAAAGGAAAATGATGCAGGGCAGCTGGGTAGCTCAGTGGATTGAGAGTCAGGCCTAGAGACAGGAGGTCCTAGGTTCAAATCCGGCCTCAGACACTTCCCAGCTGTGTGACCCTGGGCAAGTCTCTTGACCCCCATTGCCTACCCTTACCACTCTTCCACATAGGAGCCAATACATAGAAGTTAAGGGTTTTAAAAAAGGAAAATGATGCAAGAAGAAATGGGCCAATTGAAAAAGGAGAACCAAAAACTGACAGAGGAAAATCAGGTCTTAAAAATCAGAATTGACCCTCTAAAACCAATGATTTCATGAGAAACCAATAAAAAATAAAGCAGAAATAAAAGGAATGGAAAAAAAAACAGAGGAAAACATAAAATAGCTCATTAAAAAACAACTGACCTAGAAAATAGATTTAGGAGAGAGAATTTGAGAATTATTGGACTATGTAAAAGCCATGATAAAGAAAAACCATGGACATCATATTACAAGACATTATCAAAGAAAACTGCCCAGAGATTATTGAAGAAGAAAATAAAATTGACATTGAAAGGATTCAAAGATCACCTCCAGAAAGAAATTCTCAAGTGACAACATCAAGGAATGTAATAGCTAAATTCAACAGACACCATGCTGAGGAGAAAATTCTTTAAATAATCAGACAGAAAATTCAAATATCATAGAGCTAAAATCAAGATCACACAAGACCTAGTGGGTTTTATATTAAAGGATCAAGTCATGGAATATGATATTCAGGAAGGCAAAAGATTTGGGTTTACAACAGAGTCATCTATCCAGAAAAACTGAGGATATTCTTTCACCGGAAAAAAATGGACATTCAATAAGATAAATTGTTTCCAAGCATATCTGAGGAGTAAGCCAGACCTAAACAAAGAATCTAAAGTCCAAGCACAAGACATAAGAGAAGCCCAAAACAATAAATAAGAAAGAGAAAATTTATGGGACTCATTAAAGTCAAAACTTTTATATGTCTACATGGAAAGAGGATATATCTGTCAATCTCAAAAATTATTTTTTGTAGTAGAGAAGATAGATGGAATTTACTCAGAAAGAGGGTGGGGAATTAAGCTGATTATGATGATATGATGTAAATGATAATATATTATCATATGATGTGTATGTAAATATGATGATATGAAATGATATGTATATATGATATGTATGCATATGAATGCTATGTAAAAAATCAAGGAGTGAAAGAGGATTGCACTGAGAAAAAAAGGAAGGGAGAGAAAGAATGAGGTAAATTATTTAGCATAAAGAGGAGAAAAAAGTCATACAGAGGGGAGGGTAAAGGTAAAGGTAGTGATGGGAAATGCTTAAACTTTAATTTCATCACTGGCTCAGAAAGGGAAAAACAAATATGCTCAGTGGGGTATAGAATTCTATTTTACTTTTCAGAGGAGTAGAAGGGGAATAAGAAAAGGGAAGGGGAAGGGGATTGGCGGGAGGGGAAAGTTGGGGGGAGGTGGTGACAAAAAGCAATATAATAGAGCAGGATGTAAAGGGGTTAATATGATGGAGGGCAATATAAAATTAATTATCATAATGTTGAAGGTGAATGGGATGAACTCAACCATATAATGGTAATGGTTAGTGGAATGCATTAAAAACCAACTTCTACTATATGTTGTTTACAAGAAATACATTTGAGGCAGAGTGACACATGCAGATTCAAGGTAAAAGGTTGAAGCAGAATTTACTATGCATCATCTAAGGTTAGATGAAGCAGGAGTATCAGTCATGATGCCAGACAAAGCTAAAATGAAAATTGATATGATTAAAAGAGATAAGTAAATAAATTACATTTTGCTAAAAGGTACCATAAACAATGAAGTAATATTATTATTAAACATTTATACACCAAATGGTATAGCATCTAAATTTCTAAAGGAGAAATTAAAGGAGTTTAAGGAAGAAATAGATAGTAAGACAATACTAGTGGGGGATCTCAACCTTCCCCTTTCAGAACCAGATAAGTCAAACTGAAAAATAAATAAGAATGAAGGAAGGGAAGTGGTTGGAATGTTGGAAAAATTAGAGTTAATAAATATCTGGAGAAAACTGATTAGGGATAAAAAGGAATATGCCTTCTTCTCAGCAGCACATGGTGCATATACAAAGATCGATCATGTATTAGGGCACAGAAATATTGCAAATAAATGGAGAAAAGTATAAATAATAAATACAACTTTTTCAGATCATAATACAATAAAACTAAAATTAACAAGGGTCTATGGAAAGGAAAATTAAAAATTAATTGGAAACTAAATAATCTAATTCTTTCAAACTGGTGGGTCAAAAAAGAAATCATAGAAATAATTACAGACTTCATTAAAGAGAAAGACAATGAGGAGATATCATATAAAAACCTATGGGATACAGCCAAAGTAGTACTCAGGGGAAATTTTATATCACTGAGTGCCTATAGCAATGAAATTGAGAGGGAGGAGATCAATGAATTGGGATTGGACCTTTAAAAAAATTAGAAGAAGAACAAATTAAAAATTACCAGACAAAAATTAAATTTGAAATCCTAAAAATTAAAGGAGAAATTAATAAAAATTGAAATTAAATGAATTATTCAACTAATAAATAAGTCCAGGAGCTGGTACTTTGAAAAAATAGAGTAATGGTAAATCTAATAAAAAAAGAAAGAAGAAAATAAAATTAACAGTATCAAAGATAAAAAAGGCAATCCCAACTCTAATTAAGAGGAAATTAAGACTATTATTAAGAGCTATTTTTCCCCAATATATGACAATAAATATGATAATACAGGTGAAATAGTTGAATATTTACAAAAAATATAAAATAGCTAGATTAACAAAAAAGGAAACAGAAAACATAAATAATTCCTTTCCAAAAAAGAAATTGAACATATCATTAAGGAACTCCCCAAGACGAAATCCCCAGGACCTCATGGATTTACAAGTGAATTATATCAAACATTTAAGGAACAAACAATCCCAATATTACACAAACTATTTGAAAAAATAAGCAAAGAAGGAGTTTTGACAAATTCATTTAATGACAGAAATACACTACTGCTTCCTAAACTAGGAAGACCAGAAACAGAGAAAGAAAACTACAGACAAATCTTCTTAATGAATATAGATTATGTGGGAGAAAGTGAAGGGAGGAAGGTAGGAAGAAGGTAGGATGAAATGGGAGAAAGGAGAGAGGAAGGTAGAGGAAGGGAAAGGAAGGTAATGGTCCCCAACCCCAGCAGGGGGAAATTAGCCAGAGCCCTCAAATGAATGATTAGAGAGCAACTTTAGGGTTTGAATAGCTAGGTTTTATTTTAATTAGAAAGGGAAAGGTCTAGGGAAAACTAGGAGGTAGGAATAAAGGGGAAAAGGTGCCAAGAGAGTGATCAGGGTTCAGGGTTGAGAGAGCCCAACCAGCCTCCAAGGTAGAGAGAGAGAGAGAGCCAATACCCCTGGGTAGAAAGCAGAGCTCAGGGTCGAGAGAGAAAAGGTGCCAAACTTTCCCTTTTATACTTTCCCTGCCACCTCCCCAAAAGGAAGTGGGAGGTGTCAGGGGGAAGTTGTAGCAGAGAGAGTCCTGGGAGATGTAGTCTTCCAGGGCTTACAACCATTTCAAATAAAACAAGATGGAAAAATCTTAAATAAAATACTAGCAAAGAGACTACAGCAAGTCATCACAAGGATTATCCAGGTGGGATTTATACAAGGAATGCAAGGCTGGTTTAATATTAGGAAAACCATCCAAATAATTGATCATATCAATAACCAAACTAACAGAAGTCAAGTGATTATCTCAATAGATGCAGAAAAGGCCTTGGACAAAATATAACACCCATTCCTATTAAAAACACTAGAAAATGTGCAGATAGAATGGCCATTCCTCAAATTAATTAGCAGTATTTATTTAAAACCATCAGCAAGTATCATCTGCAATGGGGATAATTTAGGAGCCTTCCTGATACAATCAGAAGTGAAGCAAGGATGCTCATTATCACCACTATTATTTAAGATTGTACTTGAAACACTAATTGTAGCAATTCAAGAAAAACATATTGAAAGGATTAAAGTAGGCAATGAGGAAACTAAACTATCACTCTTTCCAGATGATATGATGGTGTACTTAGAGAACTTGAGATAATCAACTAAAATGTTAGTGGAAATAATAATTTTAGCAAAGTTACTAGTTACAGAATAAATCCACATAAATTATCAGTATTTCTATTTATTTCTAATAAAAATCAGTAGCAAAAGTTAGAAAGGGAAATTCCATTTAAAATCACTGACATAAAATATTTGGGAATTTATCTGCCAAGACAAAAAGTAGTAATATGAACATAACTATAAAACACTTTTCATACAAATAAAACCAGATCTAAACAATTGAAAAAACATTAATTGTTCATGGGTAGAATGAGCTAATATATTAAAAATGACAATCCTACCTAACCTAATATACTTACCTAATATATGCCTATCAAACTATTGAAAAAAACCTTTTTTTATGGAATTAGAAAAATATAAAACAAAGTTCATTTGGAAGAACAAAAGATAAAGAATATCAAGGGAACTAATGAAAAAAATGTGAAGGATGGAGGCCTCACAGTACCAGATCTTAAACTGTAGTATATAGTGATGATTAACAAAACAATATGATACTGGCTAAGAGACAGAAGAATGGATCAATGGAATAGACTTGGAGTAAATGACCTCAATAAGATAGTGTTGTATAAACCCAAAGATCCTAGCCTTTGGGACAAGATCCCTTTATTTGACAAAAACTGCTGGGAAAATTGGAAAACAGTATGGGAGAGATTAGGTTTAGATCAAACATCTCACACCCTATAGCAAGATAAATTCAGAATGGGTAAATGACTTAAATATAAAGAACGGAATTATAAATAAATTAGGTGAACATAGAATATTATACCCTTCAGAGCTATGGGAAAGGAGATAATTTAAGACCAAGCAAGAGATAGAGAACATTACAAAATGTAAAATGAATAATTTTGATTACATTAAATTAAAAAGGTTTTGTAAAGATAAAAGCAATGCAACCAAAATTAGAAGGGAAACAACAAACTGGGGAAAACGTTTTGCAACAAAAACCTCCAATGAAGGTCTAATTTCTCACATTTTTGAGGAGTCAATTGTACAACAAATCAAACCACTCTCCAATTGGTCAAGGGACAGAAATAGGAATTTTTGAGGTAAATAAATCAAAACTACCAATAAACACACAAAAAAGGTGTTCTAAACCTCTAATAAGTAGAGAAATGAAGATGAAAACAATGCTGAGGTACCATCTCACATCTAGCAGATTGGCCAATATGACAGTAAAGGAAAATAATAAATGTTGGAAGGTTTTTGGCAAAAATGGGACACATGCATTGCTGGTGGAGATGTGGATTGATCCAACCATTCAAGGCTATTTGGAACTATGCCCAAGGGGATTTTAAAAATGCATACCCTTTGACCCAGCAATACCACTATTAGGTTTGTGCCCTGAAGAAATAATTTAAAAAAGTTAGTCAAAAATAGAAGACTAAAGGGGTGATAGAATCAATCACATTCTGGGAAGGTGAGACAAAACACTTGCTACACACATATATTTATGTTTGTTTGCATGTACTTATGTATCTTTGAATATATATATACATATATATATAAATACATATATATATGTTTCTATCCATCTATCTGTCTGCCTTTCTATCTATCTGTCTGTCTGTCTATTCATCCCCATTATCAATGTAGATTTAGAATTTATTGTTTTGATATTCTTTTATCAGGTACTGGAATCCAAATAGTGGGATGAACCTAGCTTGAGTATATTTCCCACATTTATGTAAAATACCTTACAGGGTTATTGTGAAGATAATCTGAAATATTTTATGTAAAATAGTTTTCAACAACTAAATGGCTATATAAAATATTAGTTACTTATTATTGTTGTGGTTGTTGAAGAGGTTAAAAATTCCTGATTCTTTTAAATACCCCAGTTATCACAATCAGTCACTATATAGCCAAAGGAAGTGATTAATTTGAGAAAATGATTAGTGATTAACAGAATTATAGCAAGAGTAGTAGAATTCTAGTAATTACATATTATAAGGCAAATTTTAAATAATGCAGTAAATTTAGCTACTTCCTCTTTTTGCTGTAACTCATTATACACTAGCATTTTGCAATAGGGTGTGATTCATCTAGGAAGCAGAAAGCTTATCAACTATATAAGACATGTCTAGATGATAAGAGGTGGGAGTCTTGGAAATGTGCCAACCCCCTTGACCAAGGGATATTGCTAGCATATCAGTTTGAAGGGCATTCCAACCACCTAATACTCAATAAGAAAGTGAGAGGTATCTTCAAGAAGATAGCACCCAATCTTTGCTAGAAAATATATATTCCTCCCATTACATCTCTAAATGTATGACCAATCTATTAAGACCTAGGACTGATGGTGATCTTTTGGGATGGGATATTGAATTATATAATTTTAGGGAATAAAAACGGGAGAAAACTCTCAATTCATTGTCTTAGGTTGGGAGGAAACCTTAAGACCCAATTTTGCTGAGAGACACTGATCTCTCTCAAAAAGCTTATTAATGGCTTGGAGCTTTGCCTCTTTGTTTAATTCCAGATTGACTGAAAAATATTCATCACATTGTTATTTTATTTAACATTTAGATTCTGGATACTAGCATGCTTATATATCAATTCCAAAAATTGGAAGTTTGAGAAGGAAGATATGTTTATATGTTTTATATTCATGATATATAAACACATAAACATATGGACATATATACATGTTGTCTTGTGTAGAGATACATATACATGAGTTCAAAAATTCGTATATGGGATTAAAAGGTGGTACAATGGACAGTGTTGGGTCTGGAGTCAGGAATACTCATTTTCATGAATTAAATCTTGCCGCAGACACTTACAAGCTATTTGATCCTGGGCAAGTCATTTAGCTGTTTGCTTCAGTTTCCTCAGTTAAAAAATGAGCTGAAGAAGGAAATAGCAAGCTGCTTCTGCGTCTTTGCCATAAAAACCCTAAGTTACTGTTTTGAAGAGTTGGAAAAGACTAAAATAATTGAACAACAACAATAATACATATGTCTGTGTGTATAAATACATAATATTCACATATATAATATGCACATGCTATACATATGCATACTAGAGAAGATAATAACTAGCTAAAATGCTACCATTTTATTGAAAGTTAAAATGCAAACAACCTGTCACATGCAAATAAAATAACAACAACAATAGCAAACATGGGTATAATACTTTAATTTTTAAGAGTTTTACATATATTATTTCATTTGATCCTCAAAACAACCCCATGAGTTAATTATTATTTTTGAGGATTTTAAGAAAATTAATTTTTCATTTCATTTCCTTTTAATGAATAAAAATCCACATTCTCTCTTTCTCACTTCTATACTTTCTCCATTATAGAAAGAAAAAGAAAAATCCTTATAACAAATATATATATTCAAGTAAAACAGAAACCCAAATTGATTAGGTATCCTATTTCTGTCAGATGATGGTTTGGGTATTTCATCATGACTATTCTGGAATTGACAACTACTATTATGCTGATAAGCATTGTTATAAAGAATTAAGGCAAAAATGTTGATAATGTGGAGGATAAAGGTGATGATGGGTGATGGCTGAGTTAAGGGAATGAATGGGTAATCTTGGTATAGGGAGGAATAAAGGGCTTAGGTGAGTAATGAAGGGATGAATGGGTTGTATATAGGAAGGTAAGGTAATGAATGGGAGTGTAGGAGGAGCTACTCAAACAGGCTATGACAGAAGGATAGAGACAGAGGGTCCTGGGAGGAAATAGACTGGATCCTTCAGGCAGGGCAAGTATCTCTATGATACAAGAGGAATTGGGCCAGTCAGAAATGATTAGATCTGGCTGGAGGGTTTTCTCTTGTTAATTTCTAAGGTCCCTCTGAGGGAGGAGTCAAAGGCTCCTCCCTGCCAGTGAAATTGATGTCTGCAGGAAGTCTCGCCTGGATACTTCCTGCCTAAGATGGATGCCTAGGTTTCCCTGAAGAAATAAAGAAAGTAATTTCTTCCCCTTCACCCTTTGCCTTAATATTCAATACAATGATTCACCAGAGGCTTTTGTATGGATAACAAAGGGGATTTATTGATGTTAGAGATAAGCCAAGGGAAAGAGGGTTTCAGGGTTTATAGCTGCTGCTACAGAGAAAGCTGGTGTTGGGGGAAGGGTGACAGGAGACAGGTGTCAGACTGAGAGAGATGAGCTCTCCCAGTCAGGAAGTCTTCACTGTCCTGAAGTAAAGCATTTATCAGATCACTAAATAAGGGGTGGCTTGATTTAGGATGTCCTACTTGCCTAAAGAAACTAAAACCAGATGTCCAACCACCAAAACCACTCTTCCTCCACAGGGCCCAAAGGGAAATTCAGGGGAAATAGCAGGGATGTAATGGAGAAATCAGGGAGAGATCCAGAGAAATCAGACTAGGTCCAAATGCCCCAAAAGACAAAGGCATGGGCCAAGGCAAAGCCAAAAGCCAAAGCCAACATGCAAAAGCCCCCCAGTTAGAACTTCAGCACTATTTATAGCATCAGGCTCCAACTGATTTTCTGTGAACATTCTAAATTTCTAACTGCCAGGGCTCTTACAATTGAGTTTGCAAAAGCAAAAAGCTCCTGCTGCAACCCTGCATTACAGCATTCCCAAATCTTTTGAAGTTGATTGCCTTTACAATATAATTTTATTGTATAAGTTATTTGATGCTCTTCAATTCATTCTGTATTAGGTCATATGAGATTTACAGGATTTTTCTGAAACTTCACCTTTCATCACATCTTAGAACACAATAGTATATAATTATCTTCATGTCATATCTATCCCCAAAATGAAAAGTATTATTTTAATGTACCAATATTTACTACCACAGAAGAATCGGTTATATTTGGGTACATAAGACTTTCTTGTATTTAATTGTCTGTTTCTAAGTTATCCCAGATGCCTTCTCTTAATGCCCTCTCTATAATTTAATCTTCTTGAGAGGAGGGTTTTTCATTCTCGTTTTTGCATATATACCAAGTAACATAGTGTCTTACTCATAGCAAACAAAAAAAAATACTTATTAAATGAACCTATGCACTTGTAGAGAAAATATATTAATGAGATCCCAGATCCATTCAGTATTTTTTGACGTTTCACTCTAAAATACACACAAATTCCCTCCACAACTGTTATATCTAAATGGTTGAGGCCTCATTGTCTGTAATTTTTGTACAGGTGGACAAATCTTATATGTGAATTCCATATACCATCAGCAAAATAAAGGTTCGTTATGGCAACAAAGCACTCAAAATCAACCTGAAGTTTGGAAAAGTCTGCCCACTAGCAATTTGATTTATACTATTATTTCATAGTATGGAGAAGAAAGTAGAACATGGAAAATAAAAAATACCTTTTCATGATTTTCTATTAGCACCCCAATGTCACAGATTAAAAATCTATGGTCCATTAAGCAGGAAAGGAGGAATAATGGCCTGACTTAAAAAATATTGCAGCCTGTCAGGATTGCCTTGTCCCAGAGCGGAGGCTTATCTGTAAAACCCACATACAATGATTTTTTAATGATTTTATACCAGCTCATTAGAAAAGCAACCACCAGTGAGACATTTAAGAGTAATAATGTATATATACAAGGGGTATATCTACAGTGTTTCTTGAAGAGGTATGCCAATACTTAACTGACTTAATATGAGGGAGAAATTGTACATGAATTTTAAAAAAGGAAAATGAAAGCTTGCATAAATATTAAGGATATTTTCTGGAGATATTTGTATATCTCAAATATGATTACAAGGTACCCCAAAAACATATCTTCCATTCATTTTACAGAACTGCCCTGTTGGTATTATAGAAATGGAATTTAAGCAGACTATTGCCTTTTATTTTATGCTAGTAACAAATGAGAAATGGGGCTTATAGGAAACATATTGCTATTTTGTGATTTCATTCTTCATTGCTCATTGTGTATAGAAATGTTTTCATGCATCAAGGGCTGATAAAACACAGATTACAAACACAATTCAGAAGTTATTTTCTTTAGAGGCAGAGTTTTTCCATCCAATAATAAACATATTTGGAGATCTATTTTTCTTTACCAGATTGACTTTGCTCCCCATGTAAGGTAATGTGGGTTTTAAAATTAATATTCAATGCCTCCAAAGTATGATATTTATAAGGATTTTATTTAAAGCGCTGAGAAAGAGTCTTAACTCACCCTTCACCAAGTCGCCTCCTCTCCAAAAAGTTCCGACACCACGTCCACAACGACCACATCAAAAACAGCCCTCGAAACCCACAGCCAATAGGAAAAGGCTTAAGGAATTAAGGGTATGGTGAAAGGGAGTTTGGGTAATGTAGTTTTTAAAAGGGGTACAAGGTCTTTTCAACTTTACAGTAACTAGGATATTATTATTCAGTTTACAATAGATGGCCTCAGTAGATTTTCCAGTATGAGAACCATATCTAGAAGTATGACAGTGCCTCATTTATGGTAAAAGAGAAAGCAATCCATTTTCTAGAGAGTTGGGCCTATGACTGAAATTGGGTAAAAAAAGTGAGTCTTAGGAAAGGGACACCAAAGTGACAGAACTGGAGTTTGCTTGCCAGTAGTTTTCCACCAGTAAACTAGGTTCTTTAAACCATGTTTTCCAAGATGAAGGAGGAAGGAAGCACATTTGAATGGAAGTTTGAACCGAGTGAAATACATGTTGCCCCACAGTTATTATTTTCTCATTTTAACTCTTGCTCAATTTGAATTTTAGTCATTTAAATGAAACATATGACATCCCACTATCCCTGAAAACTCTTCACAATGATTTTTAAAGAGCTTATTTCAATCAACAAAATTTCATTTTTACTCAAAACTCAACATACACCTTTATATCCCATTATACTTCTTTTCTAAATATTTTGTATAGTTTTTATACTATTCCATCATAGCACCAAGGAAGAATCTGGCTTTAGCAAGCACATTAAGTATCCTTCCTCAAACTCACAATCCAAAGAAGAGAATTAAACATATCAAATTACTTAGAATCCCACTGCCTGAATTCCAATAGATTAACTAGATTAGTTTTAAGTCTTAGTTATGTGGGACTTTGCTTGAATCCATGAATAATTTGGCAAATCATAGTTCTTAGGAGATGTACAAGAAAGCTTTCCTTTTGTTTAAATGCCAACATGACAATCATTATGGAAATGCACATATGGATATCTATTCTGGAGTGTTCATATTTTCAAGTGCATTAGAGTTTGCAGGATCATTTCATTTTAATGTTTCACAAGATGTCTTGAATAAACAAGAGAAAGGAAATTGACTAGGAACCCTACAGCCAAAATGGGAACAAGTGTGATTTCTCTGCCACTTCTTATTTTCAAAATCTTCAAATTAGCAGCCTACTTAAATACAAACAACACATTTTTCTTAAATAACTAAGAAAACTCTCCTTTTTTTTTGGTCTCTTTAGATACTAAAAGACCTGAAATAATAACTTGGTTGTTTGACCAGGATAAGAGTTTTGAGACTGGGAATATCTACTGAGGATATCTTTTTGTTCCCTCCTCAAACTCTCAAAAGTCAAAACTGGTCAAAACTTTTAAAAGATGTAGTCATTTCCATTCATTCATCAATACTTGACTTCACAGCCTGAAGGAAGATGTCAATGCAAAAAGTATAGTCCTTCAAACTTAACTTTGGAAAACTTAATGAACCCAAGAAATAGCATGTTTTCTTTTTTCTCTTGGTTGTTTCTTTCCTAGTTAGATCAAGTTTTTCAGTGCTTTGTAGTAGCATTCAATAATTCATTCAACAAATATTTAATAAGAAGTTACATTGTATTATACTCTGTGCTAGGATACCAAGAAAAATTAAACAAACCTTGCCTTTAGTAAGCTTACAGTTTCTTGAGGCATAGAGGGTAATCGTCTACTAGTACTAGTACTAGTACTACTACTACTACTAATAATAATAATAATGATAATAATAATAATGACACACATAAAGACAAAACACATACAAAATAATTGGACTAAAATGAGATAATTATAATACTTCTGAAGGAGACACTTAAGTTGTATACTGAAAAAAAAAATAAGGTGACCCTTGAGCTGAATATTGAAGCAAATCAGAGAATTGAAGATGTAGAGGTGAGGGGGAAGGGAATACATTCCATACATGAGGAAAAGCTAATGGAAAGAAATTGACCAATGGTTCCAAATGTATTTTATTCTTCAAACACTTTTCAGCAAAAGATATGTGTTGTGAATCCTCAGGTTAATTTATATCCTCCTCATAATATTCTTTATAATTAATTACTGCTTAAAATACTCTTGATTTTTGTTCTGAACTGTTGAACCATTGTCATAATTTCCCTTGCCTCATTGGGTTTGAAAATCAATAAAAGGAAACCACTAGCACAGATATAGACCAGAAATATATTTTCTAAGGCAGTAAAGCTGGATTATAGAAAGTGAGCAGGTAATTAATCTTGAAGAATAGGGAATGGGCCAGACTATGAATTGCATTAAATATCAACTAAAGAATTTTTTCATATGATTTTTGAGGAGTTTTTCAAATTGTTGGGGTTGACATGTTCAGAAGAATCAATTATATGGGAAAAATTTTTAAAGGGAGAGGGACTTAGTTCAATTAATAGAATATTTAAGTAATTTAGGTGAGACATAGGTAAGGATGACCTAAAATAGAGTGATGACAGTGTGAAGAGAAGCTATATTAAAGAGATAATATAAAAATAAAAGCACAATATGTTAACATTTGTTAATATGTAGGATGAATGAGAGCGAGGAGTTGAGGATGATTCTAAGGTTGTGAATCTGGGTGACTGAACCATGGTGTTACTTCAACCATAGTGGGTAAGAAAATGCAGTGAACTCTGTCTTGGGTATAATGAATCTAAGATGATTGTAGTATATACAGTCTGAAATGTCCAATAGGCAGTTGGTGGTGTGTGATTGGAGCAGAAAAGAGATTAGAACTGGAGATATAAATATCAAAATCATCAATATAGAAATGATGTCTGAATTCCTTGGAACTTAAAAGATAACCAAGAAAAAGAATGTAAAGTGATATCACTAAAATAGAGCATTATGCCTATAACTAGTAAACATAATGAATCACAAATAGATATAGATTTAGAAGCAAAAAAAGAAAGTCAGAAAGAAAGGAAAGAAAGTCAGAAATAAAGGAAAAGTATGAGGCTAGATTAGTTTTATGCAAAACCAGATGGGGAAGGACATCCAAGAGGAAAAGATATTTAACGATTGCAAATGTAATTGTCTTCAAAGAGGATAAAAATATTAAAATAAAGGCATGATGAACATAATAATACATAAATATCATGCTGTAAAATTACACCAAACTAAAATTCCCCCCACTTCAAAATTTATCCTAACTAAACTTCATAAAATTATTTTATATTCTTTTGCTATGCTTTTGAAATTACTTTCACTTATGAATATTCTTTTTTCCTCCCAGATATCTTCATTTTTGAGATAGCCAATACATTTTACAAAGATTTATCATCATAAATACACAGAAAGTAAACTTCAGGAATGTCAGGGGGTCCTAAGGGCTCCTGAAGCATCTTTCAGCTAAGTCAAGGTAAAACTAGGTAAGCAATACACTGGTAGTGAGTGACTAATAGTGAAGATCAGAAAATCTTATCAGAGGCATAGTATAAAAGTTGTTTAGACCTGTAACTGAGGGATACAATACTACCCTGAGATATGTAGAGAAATACAGTAAGGATTCCTATATACAGGAGGGATTCTTCATAGAGGATATAGAAAAATTTATAGAATTTGACAAGATAAAATTCATCTATGTAAGTAAGAATTAAAATTTTAAAATGTTTCATTAGTCTCATGAAAAAAAGTATTAGAAAGTTCACTTATCCAGAAAATTTTCTCATCTGGGTTTTTATCACTGTTCTCCTGTTTCCTTGACCCATGACCTTAGAGAAGTCAATTAAAAAGACTAAGTCTTATTTGTCTCATCACTAACATGGAGATAATTGACTCCATATACCGAAGAGTTGAGGTTTTTTCTTGGAGGGAGGGAGGTCAACCACACTTTATATATCTATAAACAGAAATATATTTAACAGAAACATATGTAATAGAAATGTATACTTGAAATTTTTCCCTCCTGGTAAATTTGTTACAATTTTTTTCTAACTCCATAAGTAATTTTTTATTTAATTGTCACTAAGTAAGTTAACTTATATAGTATTGTAAGTTTTTCTTATATTGTTTCAGCCTACTTGTGAGCAATTAATATTTCTCCAATTATTAGATCTGTTTGTTTTTGTATAATGTTTTGCAATTATGTTCATATAATTCCTGAGTTTGTCTTGGCAGGTAGACTCCTAAGTATTTATGATCTGTAGTTATTTTAAATGGAATTTCTCTTTCTTTAACTTCCTGCAGGATTTTGTTGGTAATATGCAAAAATGTAATGAATCATGTGGGGTTATTTTATGTCCTGCAACTTTACTATCATTGTTTGATTAGTTTCTTAGTTAGCTAACATTTATAGTACAGTATTATATAATCTTGGTGATAACAGGAAACCTTTCTTCCTTGATTTTGTAGGAAAGGCTTCTAGGTTATTTCCCTAACAGATAATGCTTGCTTTGGTTTTAGGTAGATGAGATATTTTATAAAAAATATTTTATTTGTTCTCAATTTTATGTAACAAATTTACCAGGAGGGAAAAATTTCAAGTATACATGTGGATAGTGTTCTTTCTCATAAATTCTTCTGGATTGTCCTAGATCATTGAGTTGCTGCTAGAGAAAAGTCTATTACATTCTATTATGCCATAATGTATCAGTCTCTGTGTTCAATGCACAAAGGTTATGCTCCTTTCACTCTGCATCAATTCTTAGAAGTCTTTCTAGTTCACATAGAAATCCTCTAGTCCATCATTCCATTCAGCACAATAGTATTCCATCACTATCAGATACCACAGTTTGTTCAGCCATTCTCTTAACAATGGACACCCTCTCATTTTCCCAATTTTTTGTTATCACAAAGAGCTTTGCTATAAATATTTTTTGCACAAGTATTTTTTTCTTAATATCTCTTTGGGGTAACAACAAAGGAAAGTAATAAATGTTGGAGGGCATGTGGCAAAATTGGGACATTAATGATTACTGGTGGAGTTGTGAATTGATACAGTCATTCTGGATGGCAATTTGGAACTATGCCCAAAAGGCTTTAAAAGACTGTCTGGCCTTTGATCCAGCCATACCACTGCTGGGTTTGTATCCCAAAGACATCATAGATAAAAAGACTTGTACAAAAATATTTATAGCCTCACTCTTTGTGGTAGCAAAAAATTGGAAAATGAGGGGATGTGCTTCAATCAAAGGAATTATGAACTGGAGGAATTCCATGCAACCTGGAATGTAATGACCTCCAGGAATTGATGCAGAGTGAAAGGAGTAGAACCAGGAGAACATTGTACACAGAGACTGATACACTGTGGTACAATCGAATGTAATGGACTAGCAGCAGTTCAATGATCCAGGACAATTCTGAGAGACTTATGAGAAAGAATGCTATGCACAGTCAGAGGAAGAACTGTAGGAGTAGAAACACAGAAGAAAAACAATTGCTTGAACACATGGATTGATGGGGATATGATTGGGGATGTAGACTCTAAAGGATCACCCTAGTGCAATTATCAATAATAGGGAGATAGGTCTTTATCAGTGATACATGTAAAAACACAGTGGAATTGCACATCACCTTCAGTGGGGTATGGGGGTCGGAGAGGAGGAAAAGAACATGAATCATGTAACCATGGACAAATATCGTAAATTAATTAATTAAATAAAAAATAAAAAAAATATCTTTTGGGGGTACAAACACAGCAGTGGTATAGATAGGTTAAAGGGCAGACATTCTTTTAAAGCCCTTTGCACATAATTCCAAATAAGTTGGACCAATTCACAACTTTTCCAACAGTGTATTAGTGTCCAAATTTTGCCACATCTCCTCCAACATTTATCATTTTCCTTTGCTGCCATATTGGCAGGTCTGCTAGGTGTAAGGTGGTACCTCAGTGTTGTTTTAATTTGTATTTCTCTAATCAGGAGGTATTTAGAACATGTTTTAATGTGCTTATTGATATTTTTGATTTCTTCATGTGAAAACCATCTATTCATTTCCCTTGACGAGTTGCTGATTGGAGAATGGCTTGATTTTTTGCAAATTTGACTTAGGTCCTTATATATTTGGGAAATTAAACCTCTGCAAGAGAGTTTTGTTATAAACATGTTTTCAATGTTTGATGCTTTCCTTCTAATTTTGGTTGCATTGGTTTTGTTTGTACAAAACCTTTTTAATCTGATAATCAAAGTCATTCATTTTCAATTTTGTTATGTTCTCTATCTCTTGCTTGGTCTTAAATTCCTTTCTTTCCCACAGATCTGAAAGGTATACTATTCTATGTTCACCCAATTTACTTATGATTTCCCTCTGTATATTTAAGTCATTTAATCATTGTGAATTATTCTTGTTATAAGGTGTAATATGTTGATATTAACCTAATATTTCCCATATTATTTTCCAAGCAGTTTTTGTCAAATAGTGAGTTCTTGTCCCAAAAGTTGGGATCTTTGGGTTTATCAAAAATTAGCTTGGTGAGGTCATTTACCCCTAATCTGTTCAATTGATCCATCCTTCTGTCTCTTAACCAGTACCATATTGTTTTGATGACCACTATTTGGTAGTACAGTTTAAGATCTGGTACTGCCAGGCCTCCATCCTTCACCTTTTTTTCATTATTTCCCTTGATATTCTTGATCTTTTGTTCTTCCAGATGAACTTTGTTATAATTTTTCTAATTCTAGTTTTTTTTATTAGTTTGATAGGTAAGTCATTGAATATGTAGATTAATTTGAGTAGGACTGTCATTTTCATTACATCTAGTTTTAATTGTGTGGAAAACGTTTTTTTTTTATTTGTGTCCATATAATTCCTGGGTTTATCTGAGCAAATATATTCCTGAATATTTTATGTTGTGTAGAGTGATTTTAAATGGAATTTCATTTTCTAACTTCCGCTCCTGATTTTCATTCAAAATATATAGAAATGTTGATGATTTGTGTGGGTTTATCTTGTACCCTGAAACTTTGCTGAAGTTGTTAATTATTTCCAATAGCCTTTTAATTGATTTTTTAGGATTCTTTAAATAGACCATCATATCATCTGTAAAGAGTGATAGTTTGGTTTCCTCATTGCCTACTTTAATCCCTTCAATGTCTATTTCTTCTCTAATTGCTATCACTAGCATTTCTAGTACAACATTAAATAAGAGAGATGATAATGGGCATCCTTACTTTACTCCTAAACTTGTTGGGATGGCATCTAAATTGTCCCGATTGCAGTTGATACTTGCTAAAGGCTTTAAATATATGCTATTTATTATTTTGAGGAATGGCCCGTTCAGTTCCTATGTTTACAGAGTTTTCAATAGGAACGGGTGTTGCATTATGTCAAAGGCTTTTTATGCATCTATTGAGATTGGTCTACAATTATTTTTGTTTTGGTCTGCCTGATTTTGGAATAAATAAGATATTTCATGTTTTCTTCAGTTGTTTTTTTCATTCCATTGATTCTGCTTTATTGTTTCTTGATTTCTTATGATATCATAAGTTTCTATATGGTCAATTCTGATTTTTAAAGCCCAATTTTCCTCTGTCACTTTTTGATTCTCCTTTTTCAATTGGCCCATTTCTTCTTGCATTGTTTTCACTTCTCTCTTCCACTTTTCCTCTGCGGTGTTAATTGATTTTTTAAGTCTTTTCTGAGCTCTTCCAGACTCTGTCCAATTCGTATTTTTCTAACAATATTTTTCTTTTGGACTTTGTGTGTGTGTTTTCTTTCCTGTCGCTGTCCTTTCCTGTCTTCTGTGTCTGTACCATACTCTTTGTCTCCATAAAATTCTTTAGAGTTAGGTGCTTTTTTAGTTGTTTGCTCATTTTTCCTATATAATTATAGGTAGGTTTGGGGGGCTGATGGTCTGAGGGCTGAGAGCTCTGAGAGCTCCTTCCCCCTACTCATTCCATTGATCCTTGAGATGCTGATAGCTTAAGGACTTGACTCAGCCTTAGGTGCAAGCTTTTGATCTCACTCTGATCTTGATCAGGTCAGATTGTCTTGTCTTAGAACTCCACCATGAGCTTTAAGAAAAATGATCAGTACTTAGTACTTAGTACTATCAACCACCCCAAAATGTGAACTAAGTCCTAATCTCAAGCCCATACTAGAAGTCCCTGGGCTGGGGTTTTGGGCTTCTCCAAGGGTTTGAAATTTCTAGGGGCATAGGTTGACTTGTACCACTATTTGCCCAGGGAAGATCTCAGGATCTGGATATTAGCTTGGGTATAGTTTCCCAAAAGCTTGGCTAGCAGATGTGGGGTGGGGGTGTGTGGTTTGCTCTTTCCTCCTTGCTACAGCTTCTTGCTGGCTCTGCTCCCCTCTCACTCCAGTTACCCAGTTGCTTTTTTGCCTACCTTTTGGGTTTTTCTTTTTCTTAAAAGTTGTTTTGCTCTGTCTCCTTCTTGGTTCTTTCACTACTATGTTCGTTTTTATTCTATTCATAGGTTGGAGAAGATTCTCATGTTGGCATGGATCTGCTCTGTATTGCTCTGCCATCTTGGCTCGACCCTGACTACTAGCCAATTTTAATTTATTAATGGGTGATTTTTTTCAAGGCTCACCTCATATAATATCTTTTGACTCTCTTCTTGAAGGAGTTACTCATAAAATGCAAGTATGAAATTTCTGAGTAATCTGGTTTTAACTTTGTTTTCTCCACTTCTTGATTCCTTCTCACCCTTTCCAAGTGCTAGAAATTACCACTTTCTAATATCTTGTATTTATTGCATATTTATTTTGTATATTTTTATAGTTGTGCTTTATAAGAGATGCAAATACCTTGATGATAGGACTTTTACTTTTCATTTTTTATCTTTAGCACTTACCATAATGATTGCACATATTAGGCAGTAAAAGAAGTGAATAAATGGATCTAGCTATTTACTATGTGTCCTGCATTGTGTTAAGTTCTGGAAGATATGAGTAAGAAATCAAAGACAGTAGCAGCTTTCAAGTAGCTTACATTCTAATAGAGAAGAAAACAAGGAGATAGTGTATAAAGGGGCAGCTGTGCAGAAATATGATTGGGACTATTAGGGAGTCATTTGACATGCCCCTTCCTGGAAAGAATGTCAAGTCAATTTGATCCTGTTTCCAAAAGTATTCAAGTTGAAATATGATTAGGTGCTGCCTGAAATTGTGGAACCAATCAGAAAAGAAGTTCCTAAAGTAGAAGTAATGGAGATGAAATTCTTCAGAAATTGTTCTCTGGAAAAGCATTTAATGATATAAGGCTTGCTAATTTATTGTTCAATCATAACATGATACCTAACATACTACTCTTCACATATTGTATAATTTAGTGGCATTGGCTTTAAAAAACAAACCCTCTCCTTCTGTCTTGGAATCAATAGTATATATTGATTCCAAGACAGAAAAGTGGTAATGCTGGAAGCCATTGAGGCTGTGAGGTTAGCACGGCTACTCACAAGCTCTGACAATCCAGCACAGCAGGTTTTCAGGAGGATGGAGATTCCACACTCAGTTTACCCCATGTGATTCTTTTTACAGTGACATTCACTTGTATTGAAATTATTGCAATCAATATCCTTATCCAGCTTCAAGGAGACACAGAAAAACAATACAGGTTCATGGCAAGAACAATCATAGCCATAGACTACCCACTATCCCAAAATAAACCCCTGTACAACCCCCTAGAGTATAGAAATTTCCACTAGAATCAGTCCAGTAGAAAACCAGCAGTTAGTGAGTTAATGCAAGTTTCTAAAATTCCCAGCAAGAAAATACCTGGCCTGAGTTTGTTCCCAAACTCCTACAGACCATAGAAACAGTGAAACACAAAGAAATTAAGGCAATGACAAATTCACACAGAATCACCCTACCAGAACTGTATTCTTAGTGATCCCATAGCAGAAAGAACACCATGGGAACAAAACATTGGACCAGACTGATATTATTGTATCTTATTGGATGTAATCAACTACCATAACTATCTCCGTGATTGATGAAGGGAATGAATAGTATAACATAACTATATACATAATATAATTAGTTAAAATATAATTAAATATTATGCTTAGCTAGGAACTGATGTACTTGTACCTTACGCATGACTGAAAAGAATAAGTTCAAACTAAGCCACCCTGTAATGAATAATTTTTGACAAGCTTGCTTCTTTGTTTAACCACAGTAAGATATTTGGTAAATGTCAATCTTGTGATGTTTCAAAAGTTAATGTGTGATTTTGAATGTATGGGAAGAAAAAACCTGTATGAGATCATAAAGAAAAGAGGGTATAAAAATTAAAATCAGCAGATGGCACAAGAGAGAGAAGGAAGAGCCTCTGCAATTTTGACTTGTACTCTGGCTCATTTTCATTTCATTCTTCACCACACCACCCTACCTCCAGAGACCCAACCAAGCAAAGAGCGGGCTCTTTGCATGGTAAGGGTTAGACAATTGTGGTTAAGTGTCTTGCCCAGGATCACACAGCTAGGAAGTGTCTGAGGTCAGATTTGAACCTAGGACCTCCTGTCCAGCATTGGCTTCTTTGATATTACTTGTAAAGTTCATCTTCCAGACTTACACACTTTGACTAGCTAAACCCAATGCCTGGAGTTGTCTATATCCTCATGTATGTATCTTGGCTTCCCTTCGTTTCTTTTAAATTCTAGAGACTTCTGCAAGAAGCTTTTCCTATTCAATTTGATGTTAATGCTTTTTTTTCTATTGATTATGCACAATATTTTGGGTATATATTTTGATTGTACATAATCGTACTTTGTGTCCCTGATTGTTAGGTTTTGGAGCTCCTTGACAGGGGGTATGGTCATTCTTTCAAATTTATCTTGTATGTATGTGTATATCTATTTATCTTTGTTGTTTTTATTTTTTTGCATTCATTTGTTTATTTGTGTTAATTTATTTATCTATGCTCCCCTCTTTGTATCCTTAGTGTCTTGGACTATGTCTTTCTTGTTCAATTATTTTTCTGTCATGTTTGACTCTGTGATCCTATTTGGGGTTTTTTTCTTCATGAAGATACTATAGTGATTTGCTATTTCCTTCTCCAGATCATTTAATAAATGAGGAAAATGAAATAAGTAGGATTAGCTGACTTTTTCAACATCATTCAGCAAGTATAAACAGGAAGCAACATACAGTAAATGTCTGAAGTCAGATTTGAACTCAGGAAGATGAGTCTTCCTGAATCAGTCTTAGAACCCTATCCAATGCACCATCCACATCCCCTGGAACACAATGGATGATTAACCAATATTTTTTAAATTGACTGATACTTTCCAATGCATATTAATCATTTTCTTCCTATGTCAACTTTGCTTTGAAGTGTCAAATATAAAGTTTTATAACTCAATAGACATAGATACAGATATAGATGTTGATAAGGATGTGGATATAGACATATCTGTCATTGATCTATTTACATATGAATTAGTTTGTATGATCTTGTTAAGCTCTTTATAGAATTTCTTTTCATCTTCATATCAAAGCACCGCAAATTAAGAGCTATAAAGGACTAGTAGATTGAAAACAATTCCATAATTTTATAAATAGGAAATTTAACCAGAGAAAGATTAAGTCACTTGATACAACTAATAAATATCAGGGGCAGGATGTCTTTAGTAATAAATATTATTGCCTAAGCAGCAATTACCTTTCTTATGTCCTGCTTGTTTTTATTCACTATAAGTATAACCAAAAAAAAAATAACAAAGTATCTCAAAGCCCCACAGGGTACAACTAAAAACAATGGATTAAAGTTTTAAAGAAGTAGATTTTAAGTTAATTTAAGAAAAAATAAGATTTACCAATGAACTCTTCTCACAAATGGAATAAGTTGCCCCAGGCTATCCTTTTTCCTTTGTTTCTGTATTCTGTTTTTGTTATTTCATCAGATCCCATAGATTCAATTATTGGTATTTTGTGGATGTTTTGCAAATCATCTTTATGCCAAATCCTAGTATTTCTTATTAAATTCAATGTTTTGTCTCATGGATGATATATTTATTGCTGGAAGGGATCTTAAAGGTCATTGAATCCAGGACCTTCTCTCTACAGGTAAAATGTGGAGACTTAGAGTGATTAAGTAATTGCTCACCCTGCTAGGAAATATCAGAGACAGGACATGACATATGTCTTTCTAAGTCCAAATCTACTAAGGTGTAGTGGATGACCAAACTGACCCTTGCCCAAACCTATAGGCCTGTGTGTATTTTAGATAACTGACCCTTGCCCAAACCTATAGGCCTATGTGTATTTCAGATAGGAACCCTTACAAACTGAAGTGTGTATTCTAGATAAGACCTTGTACGCAACCCACCCAACGGGACCATGCCCTTAGAGTGATAAACACCTTTGCTCTAAGTCTGCTATGTACTATATAAAGAGGGTTGCGAACCTACTCTGGGGGGAGACCACTCCTTTCAGTCTCTTCCCCCGCGTGTGAACATGTGTAGCTTAATAAAGCTCTGCTCTCTGTGCATCTTGCATCGTCTGTCTTGTTTCCTTCGGCTCACCCAAAAACGGACCCAAACATATGGGGGCTTGTCCGCTTGGGAATACGCCCTAGGAACAGCAGACAGAGAGTGGAAGCCACCCTACATTTTTACCTGGCAATCCCTGGCTCAGGACCCTCCCCCATGGCTCAAGCCGTACACCGACTCGGCGCGAGTCCTCGCCCTTGCTCTAGACAAAGCAGCCTGTGACCCATCTGAAAGCAAGGGACAGCCCAATCCCTCAGCACCCTCAGTCCTCCCAGCCCAGGAGGAATCTCTGCTGGACCTTCCCTTACCTCCCCCTTACAACTCCCCACCTCCCATATACCCTTCCTTACCAGGGGAAGCCCAGGCAGCACCTCCTGCCCAGGCAGTTCCCCCTGTTTTACCTTCACCTCCCCTGGCCCATCGGACAAGGGGCCGCAGCCCTTTCGCTCCCAAAGAGGGCCAGTTACCTTCCTCCACAGTGGCCCTCCCTGTCCAGACCATGGGACCCATGGTCCCCGGTGGGCCAATGGTTCATCAATACTGGCCATTCACCTCCTCTGATTTATACAATTGGAAACACCAAAACCCCCCTTTTTCTGAGCAACCACAGAAGATCATTGACCTTCTGGAATCCATTTTTCTCACTCATACTCCCACTTGGCACGACTGTTAGCAGCTCCTCCTCACCCTCTTCACTAGTGAAGAGCGTGACCATATTCTCACAGAAGGGCGGAAAATGATTCTAGGTGATGACGACCCCCCCACGGCTGATCCCACTTGCTTGGAAGCTGCGTTTCCCACAAATTGCCCGGATTGGGACTTCTCGATGGAGCAAGGTAGGGAGCGTCTTCAGTCCTATCGCCAGACTCTCCTATGCAGGCCTCCGTGCAGCAGCTCGGAAGCCCACTAATTTGACCAAAATTGGGGCAGTTAGACAGGGCCCTGAGGAAACTCCCGCAGCCTTTCTAAAACGGCTACAGAATGCCTTCTGAATTTATTCCCCCATGAACCCCGCAGCTCCTGCCAGTCAGATGGCAGTCCTACTAGCATTTGTCAATCAAGCGGCACCAGACATCAGTAAAAAGCTGCAGAGGGTGGATGCATTCACGGCACAGTCCCTAGAGGAACTTCTGAAGGTAGCAGAGAAGGTCTATAACACCAGGGAGACTCCCGAGGAGCAGGCAGAATGCCTGAGACAGGAGAACCTTATCAGGCAGGATCAGAGACAGAAAGAGGCTGAGGAACGGGATGTCAGAGTGCGTTCAGAACAACGATTTCGGGAAGAAAAGCCCCAAAGACAGATGCTTAAAGCTCAACAAGAGACCACTCGTATTCTAGCTGCAGCCCTTCGTCGGCAGCCAGGGCAATTGGAACCAGACCCCCAGCCCAGGGGGACTTGCTTTGACTGCGGGTGCCTGGGCCATTGGCAGGGGGATTGCCCCCACAGGGCGCCCTCTTGCGGACCCAGGAGGAGATTTCCTCCCCCACCCCCAATGGCTAGCCGCCCAGGATGACAGACCCTAACCTTTGCCGAAAGGGATTGAGGGGGACGGGTCTCAGGCCCCCTCCCTGAGGCCTGGGTAACAGCTTGCATTGAGGGGACTCCCATTCCCCTGCTGGTGGACACGGGGGCAAAACACTCAGTCCTCCAACATCCCCTGGGTGAGACTTCCTCCAAATTTTCCGTGGTCCAGGGAGTGGCGGGTTCTCGCAAATACCCCTGGACCACTAAACGAACTGTGAATCTTGGGACCCATACCCACTCCTTCCTAGTCATTCCTGATAGCCCCGCCCCTCTCCTGGGTAGAGATCTTTTGCATAAATTAGGCACTTGCATACAGTTTCACCAAGACTCAGTGGCCCTGACTGATGCTGAAGGGATTCCTTTCACCCTGCTCACAGTAAGCCTTCAGGATGAGCACCTATTGTTCTCTGACCCCATTCCCACCTACATTCCACCCCATGTTAAGCCTTGGGTGGTGGCTCACCCGGGGGTGTGGGCGGAGCTTTTGGGTGTTGGCTTTGCAATCAGCCAAGCCCTGGTCATGATCCCCCTCAAGTCTGGGGCCACACCCATCCGGGTCAGACAATACCCAAAGCCCCTAGCAACCAGGAGAGGGATCCAACCCCATATTGACCGCCTTCTGAAGGCCAGAATCCTGGCTCCATGCAAATCACCTTGGAACACTCCCCTCTTATCAGTAAAGAAACCTGGGTCGAATGACTATCGCAGGTCCAAGACCTGAGGGAGGTGAACAAAAGGATCGAGGACATCCATCCCACAGTCCCCAATACTTACATGCTGCTTAGCAATCTCCATCCTTCCCTCATATGGTACACCACTTTGGACTTGAAGGAAGCTTTCTTTACCCTCCCGCTTGCACCCATTAGCCAACCCATCTTTGCCTTTGAATGGCACACCCCTGGGTCCCCGACTGTCTCCCAACTAACCTGGACTAGACTCCCCCAGGGACTGAAACTCAGCCCGACCTTCTTCAGCGATGATCTGGCTCGGGATCTGGAGGAGTTCCGCACTGCACGTCCTGAAGTGACCCTCCTGCAGTACGTCAACGACCTCCTCATCGCTTCCCCCTCCGAAGATTCCTGTAAAGATGCTACTCCAGCACTTCTGACCTGCCTCCAGGAATCGGGGTATCGTGTCAGCTTGAAGAAAGTGCACATTGCCCCCATGGAGGTAATATTTCTAGGCTATCGCCTGAAAGAGGGTTTTTGATGGCTCACTAAGGCCATGACCCAGACCACCTTGACAATCCCTACCCCATCATCACCTAGGCAGGTCCGAGAGTTTCTTGGGACGGTGGATTACTGTCGGTTGTGGATCCCTAATTTTGCTGAAATCGCGAAGCCCCTCTATTTAGGGGCTAGGGAGTCCAAGGCTTGGTCATGGACAACGGACATGGACTTGGCCTTTCGGGAACTGTGCGCCTTCTTGCTGAGAGCTCCGGCCTTGGCCCTGCCCTATCCCGAAAAGGCATTTTTGCTCTTCGTGGATGAAAAACATGGAGTAGCAAAGGGAGTCCTCACCCAAAAGTTGGGACCCTGGGACAGGCCAGTGGCATATTTGTCCAAAAGGATGGACCCTGTGGCAGCGGGGTGGCCAGCATGCCTCCCCATTATTGCCGCTGTAGCTCTTTTAGTCAAGGATGCAGACAAGCTCACCCATGGCCAAGCACTGACCATTGCCACCTCTCACGCCATTGAGAGTGTCCTTCGGCAACCACCAGTCAGATGGTTCTCACACTCTAGGCTGACACACTATCAGTCCCTGCTCCTCAATGAACCGCGACTCACCTTTAAGGTGATCTCAGCCCTCAATCAAAGCCACCCTGCTCCCTATAGGGGACCCAACAGCATCCCACTCTTGTCAGGACATTTTAGTGGAAGCTACCTCAGCAAGACCTGATCTCAAGGACACCCCTGCCCCAAACCCGGACCTCATCTACTTCACTAATGGTAGCAGTTTCATCACCCCCTCGAGGGCCAGAGCAGTGGGGGCAGCAGTAGTTGACCATTCAGGTTCCATTGTTTGGGCAGCCTAACTTCCTGAAGGAACCTCAGCCCAGCAGGCTGAATTGATTGCTCTGGAAGCAGCCCTTAGGGCGGCAAAAGGGAAGCGGGTGAATATCTACACAGTCAGCCGCTACGCATTTGCCTCCCTGCATGTTCATGCTCCCATCTACCGTGAGCGAGAATACATAACCTCCACGGGGAAGCCAATTGCCCACCTAGAACATATTCAGGGGCTCCTGGATGCGGTCTGGGAACCCCACCTGGTGGCCGTCATCCACACACCAGGCCATCAGAAGGGCAATTCCCACCCAGCACTGGGGAATAGGTGAGCGGATAAAGCGGCTCGGGAAGCAGCAACACATGCCTCCATACGGAGACCTGGCCCATGGGTGCTTACCCTTGCATCCCCTCCCCAAGGCCTCCTGCTCCCGGCCCCTCCCTCAGAGCCACCCCAATACTTGGAAGAAAACCGAGTATGGGTTATTAAACAGGAAGGCGAGCCCTTAGCCGGCTATGAGGTGGTTTTCCAAGACCGCAGGGGCAACATACTCCTGCCCCATGTGGCAGGCTGTCTGCTGGCTACTCACCTCCACCATCTTACCCACCTCGGTGCCAACAAACTTCGGGAGATTCTATGGAAGGGGTGGATTCGATTCTGGGGCATGACCTCCTTTCTTGAGGAACTCACCTGCAAATGCACTGCCTGCCAAGTAGTGTGGCCAGCCAATCCCACCCCTGCCCCCAGGGAACTTGACTTCACTGAGGTAAAGCCAGGTAAATTTGGGTTCTGGTACCTTCTGGTTATGGTGGACACATTCACGGGATGGCCAGAAGCCTTTCCTACCAAGGCTGAAACAGCACAGGTAGTAGCCAAACATCTCCTGGAAGACATCATCCCTCACTATGGTCTTCCCACCTCCTTGGGGTTGGATAATGGACCAGCCTTCATTAGCCACACTGTCTGGCTGCTGGTAAAGGGCCTAGGGATAACTTGGAAGCACCATTGCGAATACAGACCTCAGAGTTCAGGTCAGGTAGAGAGGATGAATCAGACCCTAAAAGAGTTTCTTACTAAACTCACCCTGGAGACTGGCAAGGACTGGGTGACCCTCCTTCCCCTCACTCTTTTTAAAGTCCAAAATACCCCAGGCCAGCTATCCCTTACCCCCTATGAGATCCTTTATGGCTCCTTACCCCCTATTCTATCATCCTTTCCTTCCACTGAAAAAATACCCCCCCATCTGCGAGATTTTGTTCTTTCCCTTTCCCAGGTGCATGCCGAATTGTGGCCATGTCTTCAAACCCGGTTTCAACCACCACCCCACGAGCCTCACCAATTCAAGCCCGTTGACTGGGTCTGGGCCAAGAGACACCGGAAGGAAACCTTGCAACCTAGGTGGAAAGGGCCATACGTCATCCTGCTGACCACTCCATCCGCAGTAAAGGTGGACGGCATTAGCCCCTGGATCCATCATTCTCACATCAGGCCAGCCACAGCTCCAAACCCAGGGTGGGAAGTTAAGGCCCATCCGAATAACCCTTTGAAGCTGACATTGAGCAAACCCTAATGGCTAACCACTTCCAACCCTTTCCCCCCATATTTTTGGCAATGGTGGTACTGAACAGCGATCTGTGTGCTGGGACTCCCTTTTTGTGGTGTGAGAGAGGTAACACTCTTGTACTCATCCGTGACTCTTCAACTTGTCCCCCACCCACGACGACCCTGAGCACATTGACGATGCCCACTCCAGCCAACCATGCCACAGAACCAGTAACCAGCACCAGCAATGGCGCCATCCTAATCACCACGACTGCCGCCAACACCACCTTGACCCCTGAGGTTTCTACCTCAGCCAAAGCCCTTTCCCCAACCAATGCCCCTTCACTGCCCCAGATTCCACGAAGTTTATCCGCACCAATTGCCGGCAGCCCGCACCCGCCATGGAAATGGATATTAACCAGCGGACAGTCTACAACGATCCATGAAAGAGACAAGCACCACAGGGTCTCCCTCCTTTATCATGTATCCCTGCGACTTGGCCGATACTTCCCCCTGTCGCTGTGACACGGCTCAACGCACTAGTGCAGACTGCTATACTCAAACAGGGACTGACTATGACCCTAGGGCCCAGCAATACTATGCCTGCCTGGCTTCGAACCCTGGAAAGCCGTACTATAACTCACCTGGCCAGTACTATTGTTCCTCCTGGGGTTGTGAAACCCTGGCCACTGACTGGCAGACACAAGAACCGGATCGATATTTACAAATGAAAAGACATAGTGATGGCCAGAACCTCAACCTCACGGTATTACGGCCCAAAGACATTGGATGGCTGTCTGGTAGGACTTGGGGAATTAGGCAGTATACGTCAGGAGTGGATGAAAGAGATTTCTTTCGCATCCAAAAGTTACCTATAGTGACCGCCCCTGCAATATTCCTGGGGCCCAACCAAGCCCTGAAGCCCCGACCCCAGAAACCCCAGCTGCCGCCCAAGCCTAAGACCACGACTACTGTTGCTCCGACGACAACTCTTGAACTCTTGCTCCGACTGTCAACAATCCAGCTAGTGTCCCAACCCCCACTGCAACCGCCGGAGCTATGACAGCTGCAATCCCCGGACCTGCAGCCCCCAGACCAAGCATTCCTACACCTGAACACTTACGCCTGCTAGAGGCAGCCTTTGCAACACTCAACTCCTCCACCCCTAATCTGACCATCAGCTGCTGGCTGTGCCTCATGGCATCGCCCCCTTACCTTGAAGCTTTTGCTATCAATGGCACCCTCCCTACCACCTACAATGCCCAACAATTGCCTTGCAATTGGACCGAGACAGGTACGGGCCTGACTGTTCCCCTAGTGGGAGGGAAGGGTACTTGCATCCTCGGGAACTCCTCTGCAATTTCGACTACTGAGGTTGAGACATGGGCGAAACAAGCCCCGAACTACAATAGCATCGCTACCTTCAATGGCACTACAGGTACTAAGTATGACCTCTCCCAAGGGGACCCGGTTCTTGTGCTCAGTGACAGGGCTGCAACCTTGCATATCCTCGGCAGGGCCCAGGGAGATTTTCCACTTAGTAGCTGTCACCCCGCGAGCTACTGTGCAGTCACATCCAGCCTTCATGGCCTTGTGGGAAAGACCTCGGATCCTTAGGGAAAAGAGGGAGCCTGGAACCATTGCATTAACCATTGCCACCCTTCTGGGGGCGGCAGGGGTGGGGACTGGAATAACCACCCTCACCACTCAAACGCAGGGTCTGAGACACCTTAAGAAGGCAGTGAACGAGGACATCGCGAAACTCGAAAACACTCTGAGGTACTTAGAGAAATCCCACAACTCCCTAGCTGAAGTAGTCCTGCAGAATAGAAGAGGCTTAGACTTGCTCTTCCTTAAAGAGGGGCATTTGTGAAGAACCGCCTAAATACCATACAGGTACTAGTTCTTCAGTGCCAGCACCAGGCGATTCCCCCTGACCCCTAGACCAAAAAAAAAAAAAGTGTGGAATGTAGTGCATGGCCAAACTGACCCTTGCCCAAACCTATAGGCCTGTGTGTATTTTAGATAACTGACCCTTGCCCAAACCTATAGGCCTGTGTGTATTTCAGATAGGACCCCTTACAAACTGAAGTGTGTATTCTAGATAAGACCTTGTACACCACCCACTCAATGGGACCATGCCCTTAGAGTGATAAACACCTTTGCTCTAAGTCTGCTATGTACTATATAAAGAGGGTTGCGAACCTACTCTGGGGGGAGACCACTCCTTTCGGTCTCTTCCCCCGCGTGTGAACCTGTGTAGCTTAATAAAGCTCTGCTCTCTGTGCATCTTGCATCGTCTGTCTTGTTTCCTTCGGCTCACCCCAAAACGGACCCTAACAAAGGTTCCCACTATTTTATGTTACCTATATGTAGACTCTTCAATTTGTCTGCTACACATCTTTACTTTATGTTTCAGTGCTGCCACAAACTAAATGCATCCCAAAATAAACTAATCATCCTATCTCTTAAGCCAATCTTCTTTCTAATTCTCTTCTTCCTTTGGATGAGTGCACAGTTGTCTCTAATACAGAAGCTTAAAAAATTTTAAGTCATTTTTTCTCTTATTTCCCTAATTCATCACAAGCAAGGATTTTCTTTTCTATCTCTACATCTGATGCATCACATTTCCTTTTCCTTTTATTTGCATCACCACAAAACTATTTAAGGTCATCGTAATTTCTTTTCCGGATTAGTACAGTCTCCAAAATAATATCCTTAACCCATTGACTCCATTTTCATTTCATCCACTACAAAATTACCAAATAATATTTCTGCTATTTAATATTCAGATGTAAAAAGTAACATAGGAATTGTAAACACCATTCAATACTCCAGAAAGTATCTCAAAGAGAGCCAGTGAGAATACAAGAAAACCAAAGAAAAATACTAGCAAACTGTTTCAGCACAAGACTGAACAAGAAGATTAAAGATGCTAGGAGATTAAAGGTGACATATATTATTCCAGAATCTCAACTGATTATTTACAGCAGCAAGGCAATACTTTTATACTTTCCTAATTGATTTACTACATCAATAATCCCAATTGTTTTCCCAAAATTGTTTTATCCCACTTCAAACTTAACTTTCTCCCTACCAACCCTTACCCTCTCAGCTATTCTGTGTGCTTCATTCATCAATCAACGCTCCTAAACCTGCATCAGAAATCATGCCTCTCTAAGAATCATGATTTCCTGCTATGCACTCTTGCCTAACTCTGAGAAGACTTCACTGAGACTTAATATTAAAAGATATTGTTAACCTACCTGAACTCATTCCTCAATGACATTCTTTCTTCATTAATGAAGTTAGTTTTTTTTTAAACCCTTAACTTTTGATGTATTTTCTCATAGGTGGAAGAGTGGTAAGGGTGGGCAATGGGGGTCAAGTGACTTGCCCAGGGTCACACAGCTGGGAAGTGGCTGAGGACGGGTTTGAACCTAGGACCTCCTGTCTCTAGGCCTGACTCTCACTCCACTGAGCTACCCAGCTGCCCCAATGAAGTTAGTTTTTTACGGACTCCTTTGCTCACAATTCCTGCTTTCATTCTAGAGGACTCTATTCATCAAAAATGCTATCCTTCCAGTTCCTCATTTCCTATGTCCTAAAATCCCATTTCCCTTGGCCTATTTCTCAACCTCACTCAACTACATATGGAGATTGCCATATTCTTGATCCTGCCTATATCTACAAATAAATGATTACCACGTTCATAAACTCTGATATTTTTTATCTGCTTGAAGATTAATTTCTTAAGTTCTGTAAATACTTTATCATGTCAAGTCAACCTAACAATTCAACATTTATTTATTACGTCTCTGCCACTGTTAAGAACAGTGCTAATTGCTGGGATTCCAAAGTAGGAAAAACAATCATTTCTTTCAAAGAGCTAAGTCTACAAGTGAAGACAACATAAATTAGATATAAATGAGAATAAATTAGAAAATTATAATTAGGAAAATATTCACAGTAAGACATTAACTTAAAGAGAATTGGGAAACTCTTTTTACAGAAGGTGGAATATTAGGTAGGAACTGAAGGGAGTCAAGAAAGCTAGGAAAGGGAGATGAGGAGAGAGGAAATGCCAGGCATAGAGAACAGACAGAGAAAATGCAGTTTCCAGAGATGAGCTATCTTATGCAAATGTGACTATATCACAGAACATATGTTGGCTAGGAAGATATGAGATAACTAGGCAATTAGGAAGTGGTTGGGTTAATAAAACCATTAAAAACCAGAAGAGTTTTTGTTTAATCCTGGAGGCCACTGAAATTAACTAAATAAGATTGCGAAAGGGCATGCTTGCACTTTAAGAATATCTTTTTGATAGCTGAACAGATGAAGTAGAGAGACTTGAGGCAGGAAAATCAATCTGAAGACAATTGTAAAAGAACTGACATAAAATGATGACAGCCTTGCCCTGGGTGGTAGAGGTGTTTATAAGAGAGCATATAGAAGAGTTATTGAAGAGAAAAGACAAGACTTCACAGCTGATTATTTACGGGTGATAAGAGAGAGGGAAAAATAAAGAAGTATTTATTAAGTAAATTAGTAATCATTTATTAAGATCATAGTATGTCCCAAACATTGTGTTAAATATTAAAAATACAAAGAGAGAAAACTAGTTCCTGTCCCCAAGGAGCTTCCTGTCACTGGAAGAGACAATATAAAAACAAATGAAGGGGGCAGCTGGGTAGCTCAGTGAATTGAGAGCCAGGCCTAAAGACAGGAGGTCCTAGGTTCAAATCTGACCTCAGACACTTCCCAGCTGTGTGACCCTGGGCAAGTCACTTGACCCCCATTGCCTACCCTTACCACTCTTCTGCCTTGGAATCAATACTATGTATTGATTCCAAGACCGAAGGTAAGGGTTTAAAAAAAAACAAATGAAGCCAAGAGCAAGTCACACACCCCAACCCCACATCTGCTAGTCAAGGTTTTGGGAAACTATGTCCAAGCCAACATCCAAATCCTGAAATCCTCCCTGGGCAAATATTGGTACAAGTCAACCTATGCCCCTAGAAATTTCCTCCTTCAGGGAAGATTGTCTTTGAGAAGACAGTCTGAAGAGATTGTGTTCTGGAGGTAATCTTAGAGAGTCTTCAAGGGAGCTTTGCTGGAGACTATGGCTTGGATAGTGGGCTCAGAGCTCAGCTTCTATTTGGACTCTGACTCTTGGATTACTTCTTTGGGTGAGTAAAAGACTGACTTCCTAACTTCTGGAGAGACTAGCTTCCTTCTTGGAGGGCACTGGGTGGTTACCCACCAACAGCCTTACTGGTTGAAAGCTAATTAATCTCTGCCTAGATTAAGCAGACCTGGAGCAAAACATATTTAGGTTGATAGGATAGATAACTTTATCTCCCTCACATTTCTCTTTTTTATTGTTTTCTCTCTATTTATAAATATCTGCAAATACATTTCTGACTCAAGATATAACAAATACTGGTGACCACAAAATTTCATATAATCATCATCCAATCATTAATTTTTAATGTTACAACATGAGTAGGCAGTTTTCACATGAAGAAATCAAACCTACCAATAAACACATGAAAAAGTGTTCTAAATTCTTCCTGATTAGAGAAATGCCAATAAAAATAACATTGTGGTATCACCCTACACCTGGTAGGCTGACCAGTATGGCAGCAAATGAAAGTGATAAATGTTGGAGGGGATGTGACAAAATTGGGACACTAAAACAATGCTGGTGGAATTGTGAATTAATCCAACCACTGATTGTCTGGAGGACAATTTGGAATTATGCCCACAGGCCTTTAAAAGAATGCTTGCCCTTTGATCCAGCCATAGCACTGCTGGGTTTGTACCCTAAAGAGATAATAGGGAAAATACTTCTACAGAAATATTTATAGCCATGTTTTATGTGTTAGCAAAAAAAAAAATTGGAAAATGAAGGGGTGTCCATCAATTGGGAAATGACTAAACAAGTTGTGGTTTCTGGTGGTGATGGAATACTATTGTGCTGAAAGGAATGTTGAACTGGAGGATTTCTATGTGAACTGGAAAGACCTCCAGGAATTGATGCAGAGCAAAAGAAGCAGAACCAGGAGATACTGATACACTGTGGCAGAATCAAATATAGTAGACTTTTCTGCTAGCAGCAATGCAATGACACAGGACAATCCAGAGGAACTTATGAGAAAAAAAAATGCTCTCCCCATCTAGAGAAAGTACTGTGGGAGCAGAAACGTAAAAGAAAAATATATGATCAATCACAAAGTTTGATGGGGATATGATTAGAGTTTTTATGTTAAAAGATCACCCTACTGCAAATATGAATGACATGGAAATAGGTTTTGAAAAATGATACATTTATAATGCAATGGAATTGCTTGTCAATTCCAGAAGTGGAGAGGGAAGAACGATGGGAAAATTATGAATCATGTAAACATTGTAAATATTCTCAATTTTTAAAAATTTAAATAATAAAATAAAATAAAATTGACTGCCTCTGAGCAAAAATAAAGGAAGAAAGGAAATATTACAATAAAAGTTGTATCAAAATCAATTGTGTGAAATAAAAGCTAACAGGTAAGCATTTATGTCACAACCAATACCAATTAGAAGAAAAGATAAAGATAAGAATATACCAAGGTCACTTGTACAGATGAATTCCACAAATTTTGGAATGTTTTCCCATTGTCATTTTCTTTAGTATAATTATTTGTTTCTATGATATTCTTTAACTTATACATTAATTATGTTTACATTATTTAATCTCCATTTTAGACTGAGTCCTTAGATTCTTTTTCATAATTAATTGTATTTCATATTGTTATGGTAACCAAATGATGAGTTTATATTTCTGTCTTTCTAAATATTTGAGTTCATAAAGTCATATCTACTCAAATTTTTAAAGGTACTGTACGAATTTGAAAATTTCCTCTCAATATGCACCAAAGGTTCTCATATATAATTTTTCAAAAACCCTATTCAGATATTTAATATTTTAATCATTTTTAATCATTTAATATTTTTAATCATTCTGTTACACTTGGCTAACTCTCCAAGAGGTTTATTAGATATACAACAATTAGAGCCTTTTTAGATAGGTTTCTTTTTCTTTAATTCCATTAAGCACATAGAGGCTATGTAATTTTCATAACTGTTAAATATTGATATTTTGAAAAAGTCTGTTTCATACAAATACTTTCATTAATAATATCCTCCCTCGTGTGTAGATTATTCTAACAATTGTTTATAGATGAGAAAGTAGACACCTTAAGTGAGTATTGTTTTTATTTTATTGTTTTATATATATACACATATAGTCAAATAGTTACTAATAGAGTATTTTATTTTTTTCATTTTCTTTGACAACTTTTATTCCCTCAGACACCTTGTAAATTAATGATTCAATGTCATCATAATTATATCACCTCTAGTACAGATTTTCTGGATCCTATGCAAGTGGTTTTTTTCCAGCTTTTCCTTTTTAGTGTCATTTCTACCTCTCTTATATATCCAATTGCTTTGTAAAAATACAAATTCTTAATATAATTTCATTGATGTTGAAAAGAATATTAATAGCTTCAGTAATCTTTTAATATTTCTTTTGTTGTTTTCCCAATTTCTCACTTAAGTATTCTCAGGATCACTTTAATTCTTTGAGTATCTCCCAAACATTTTTAAACTCATATTATCTTTTTTTTCTGATTTCTCTCTTATGTGAAGCAATACTACACATAATCTTTTACCTTTCTATATAAAATTTTATAAATGAAATTTTAATATAAGCTAATATTGGCATATTTCCCTCTCTTAGAATGTAAGGCAAATATTTTTAACTAATATGCTTTTTTCAGGATCTTTTTGTATTCTTGGTTGTTAATTAATATAGATCAAATAAAATTCAGAATAAATTTAGTTTTTATCTTTGATATTTCTTACAGCTACATATCATTTTCTTCTTCAAAATAATTTTGAATAAGTAAGTATTGAGTTGTTTTAATAGCTTACCACACATATTTCTTATTTTCATTCTATCTTCTAGCTTTGTGCTAATTTGATTTTTGTTCACATAAGTTGGTCTAACTATACACAAACACATGGAAAGCTAGTCTACTTATGGAATACCATAATAAAAAAAACATCTAAAAATAAATAGAATTGAGAGTAGACTAGAAAGCTGGCGAGAAGATGTGAACTGACTGCAGCACAGAACAAATAAAGAACTGTGAAGAAGTACTGGAGTAAAGAATGTCACAAAGGAATTTTATTAATAGAAAGAGAAGATGGGTTGATCATATGTGGAAAAGACTAAGGGATAGCTAATTCACAGACTTAATATCTGTGAATTAATTAAGAATTAATTAAGTTCAGAAGAAATATTAGTATCATATACCAAGAAAAAATAGAGAGGTTCTACAGGCACTCATGGGTAGATATAGGCAATTTGTTATCTGCATTATCAGAGGGAGTATTTTCCTGCATGTGGACTACAGATTTTTAAGATTTATCTAATCATCCATGGTGTCATTGGTCATTTCCTTCTTTGTCTTTCTTAATTATATCTATTTCCTTTTATGAGGTTGTTATTGTCATTGCTGCTTTATTAAAGTTTTTTGAGCTTTGATATTTTCTACCCCAAATATTTACTGTAACTCACTATATTTAAGCATATTTCTTAGGCACAACACAAATTTAAATTTCCCTTTTCAATTCATTCAATCATTCTTATTCATTTCATAGTGAATTAACCCTATTAATATTCACACAGTGATTATTTTTCCCTTCATTAACTTTTATTCTATTGTATTTGGAGGTTCACATAGAACTATCCTTCCCATTCTTGCTTTAAGCTGCAAAAGAGCTCACCAAAATCTTCCTTCCAAATCCCTCCTCATCTTTCTATCTAGGTAAGGCCCTTCTACATCCCTATTTCTACCATGACTGGAAAGGATTCCCTTTTCCCAGTATTCTTTCTCTGCTCCTCTTTATGCACATTGTACTGAAAGGGAAGCAGAGAGATACATTCTAAGGATTCCTGGGTCTTATTGTCTTCCCTGCCACTTATCCTTAACTATTTGGGGGCCTTTCCAACTGCTCTGCAGCTGACCTTCCTATATATTCTGCCTTCCCAATTAGATTGTTTCATGAAAACAAATGTTTTGGTGTTTTCTGTTCCTTATGCCCAGTGGTTTGCAGATTATAGAATGAATGAAAGCTAGACTAGGCATTAAGTTCAACCCTTATAAATATATGTAAAGGCTTATTAATGCAGTTCTTTACATAGAAGAGCCTGGGGAATATTCTTAGAACATCTGGGAGTTATGTAATGGTTTTTAATGGAGATACCTTGAAGAGACTTTGGAGCTTGAATAGATATTCTATAATTTGATCTAATCTGCTAACCACAAAGCCTTTTTATAGAATAAGGATGCACTAAAAAGGTACTAGTGAATATATTCTACTATCTTAGTTTGAACTATTTTCTTTGTTTGACCTATTTTCTTCATGTGGCTTCTTCTTGACTGATGGTAATCATTCATAAAAGTCATGAATACCAGACTATGTTCTTTGCCTCAGGATTTTTGTTCTTTCAATTTAGATGAAAGAACTTAGACTTAGTGACCTTGACTTTGGAAATATCAGAAAAGGTAATAACTTAAGATCTAAGAATCTAGGAATCTTTAGCTAGGATCTAGTAGGCCAGGTTTGACTCTATGAGAAACAACCTTTAGGACCCCATTTAGCAGTAGCTGAGATCAGTACTCATTCAACAGTTTAGATGTAAACTTGTTGGGTCCAATGTTATTCAGATTCTGAGTTGTCTAAACCTATGAAGAAATCTGGTAAGAGTATAATCTTGAGATATTGTGAAAAATGTTTGGTTTTTATGTCTTAGAAAGAAATATATCTTTTAAAAAACTAATTGATGTTAATTGGTACCAGGACATCCATCACTGATATCTGATAGTGGCAGAAACAAACCTAGAATGGTGGCTTAAACAAATGATATTAGAGAAATATATCCCTTAAACCATCAGGGGTAATCCTCAGGAAAAGATACATATAATCTCAAATCTTCTCTACTCCCTCAAATATTTTACATTTTTTAAAAGGTTGGGGAATAAAATCATTGCAAGACATCTGTAGTTTATATTTTTTAGAGTAATCTGGTCTCAGTATTCTTTCCCCAACTCATTTTTCCAGGAGAAATAATTGCGTATTTTCTATTTTCATTTTTCTTTCATTATTGGCCTTCTTGGTTATAATTGAAATAACTTGAAATATCTTATCATTTTCTATATCTACTTTTAAGCTCTCTTCTTCTTTCTATGGTTTCTTCTTCCCTTTTCAACCCCAAGATAGTCTCATTTATTTCCCCTTACTTGTATTACTTTTTCTGTTGGTTTTGAACTTTCTACCCAATTAAAACTGAGAACCATATGATAAACATTCATTACATCATCTAACTCTATGATCTTTTTTCCTAGTAGTGTCTCAATTAGAAGAAATAGTAAGCTCCCTATTTCACTATGATATTTCTTTTGTGATATTCTGAACACTCAGTTCTATAACTGTGTTGCTTTGTTTTCTCACTGATCTTTACAAATAATAGGAATTTCAAACAGTGGTCTTTTCTGCCATTTCCAGGATAGACCCTCATTAAACACTTTTGAAATGTCTGAATTTCTGTATCTTTTTTTGACTTTTGAAGATTCATCCCAACTCTGACCTCCTCAAAAAATAATATTTGGTAGTCAATATTTGTTAAAAATTTTTTTCCTTCTGTAGCATTTTGTTTAACTTTACAAGATAAGTTATTCTTGAGTACACATTTTTGGTTATTAGCCTCTCTTTTTTGTTATTTTTCCTAATTACTTAAATAAAATAATAATTTTCAGCATTCATTTTCTAAAGTTTTGAATTTCTCTCTCCCTCCATTCCCCCTTCTTTGAGGCAATAATCAACTTGATTGAAATTATATATATTGAGAGGGAGATTTTGGGAAAGAAAGACCAGGTTACAGCAAAGGGAAGTGGAATTTGATGACAAAGCTGACATAGGGGCATATCGGGTAGTCTCTTTAAAGAGAGGATATGCTGGAGATTCTAACTTTTGGAGCCTCTGGAGCTGAGAACATCTCCTAGATTCATCTGTGACATGCTGAGGATTTCTATCCCATTCCTGGGAGTTTTTTTCCTTACTACAACCTGGAAGCTACAAAAAGGATTATCTCTGCAAACTCTACAAGAAGATCCAAACTGAGAGAGAAATAGATTGAACTACCGAGATTTACTCAGGGAGGATTCCAATTGTTTCTGATTTCAACCAACATTGCTACTCATCTATATTTCTAAATACTTTGAAAACTTTTGTGAGTTTTAGCTTAGAATAAAGATAGACAGCAGGGAATCTCTTGGAGAGAGCAGAAAGAATAACCAGGCTGGGCCAGGAAAGAAGAGACTTAGTTGAAAAGTCAGTTTGAGCCCCTAAAGGTAGACATCTTAGCAATAGGGACTCACCTACAACCCACTCACTCAATTACCTATCCTGATATTTCCTTAATAAACCTCAATGTTATAAATTGCAGTCAGATTGATCTATATTGGCCTAGGGCAGAGAACATCATCATCTTTGTTCTTTGTTCTTGAAGAGACAGCCTATTGGCTGGGTTATGTCAAATCCCAGTCACTCACTATATTTAAAAAAAAACAGGCTCTCTCTTTATATATATATATATACATATATATATATATAAAATGCAAAATATTTTGCCATATTGGTCATGTTGTGGAAGAAGACATATATCAGAGTTTGTTTAGCTATTCCCAAATTGATGAGTATTTTCCAATTTCCAATTCTTTGTCACCAAAAAAAATTGGTATAAAAATTTTGCACACATATATCATTTTCCTTTGGTCTTTAACCTTTCAATGTGTCATCTCTATTACTATTACATTCTTTGTCAAAATCAAAGTGTGACATGTGTGGTACAGAGGGGGGCACGAGTTCCCAGAACCAACTGAAACTTTTTCCCAAGATTCTAAACTTCTTAACTCACAGAAGAACTCTGCAAAGCCTACAAAACTGTTATGCCCCCCTCTCTGTACCACACATGTGATACTGATGTTAATTCCTTGTAATCTGTTTTGTCTCTTCCTAACTACTTGCACTATTTTAAATCTGAGAACATTAGAATTGGCAAGCACAATTTTGATTGTCAAATTTCTGGTATTTTTCTCATAATTTATAGTTTAGTCAATTTCTACATTATCCTGTGTTTCCAATATTTCTGGCAAAATCTTTCATTGAAATATAACAGTTTAAGTTTTTGGCTTGTTCCAGCATGGACTTGTGGGAGTCTAGTAATTTAAGAATTATTTTCCCCCTTTTATCAAGGTTAATTTTTTAGATTATAGCTATATTATGAGAGGTTATTAACCAAACCTTATGTAAGCTCCATAAGATTATGACTAATATTTCAGGCCCACTTTAATGGAAAGGGTGGAAATGTGGTAAATAACTTAGAAAATGTGATAAATTTTTTAAAATAGAGGTTTAGACACTTTATACAAGTAGTAAAAGGAGGCTCCTAGATATTCAACATTATCATTGATGCTGCTCCTGAAGAAGCTCCAGAGATGTGATCCATTACCTCAATATATATTTACTCCAGGCTCCTGATACATCCAATCAGTTACCAGATTTTGTCTGCTCTACTCTAAAAATGTCTACTGAATATATACTTTGTCCTTTTTTCTCTACGCATATCACTACCAAATAAAACAAATGTAGTACAGCAGAAATAATAACTGCATTTTTCAGACCACAACGCAATAAAAATCATAATCAATAAGGGTTTATGGAAGGGCAAAATTAAAATTAATTGGAAACTAAACAATCTAATTCTTCAAAATTGGTGGGTCAAAGAACAAGTCAAAGAAATAATTCCCAATTTCTTTGAAGAGAATGCTAGTGAGGAAACAAGATAACAAAATCAATGGGATGCAGCCAAAGCAGTACTAAGGGGGAAATTTTGACAAAAACTGCTGGGAAAATTGGAAAACAGTATGGGAAAATAGGGTTTAAATAAACATTTCACACCCTATGCCAGAATAAATTCAAAATGGGTAAATGACTTAAATATTAAGAGTGAAATCATAAATTAATTAGATGAACATACCTGTCAGATCTATGGATAACAAAAGAATTTAATGAATAATTTGATTACATTAAATTAAAAAGATTTTATGCAAACAAAACCACTGCAACCAAATTTAAAAGGTAAGCAATAAACTGAGGGAAAATTTCATAACATAAATTTCTGACAATTGTCTGATTTCTCATATGTATAAATAACTAAGTCTAATGTACAAGAAATAAAACCATTCCCCAACTGATAAATGGTCAAGGGATATGAATAGCCAGTTTCCAGATGAAGCAATCAGAACTATTAATAATCACCTGAAAAAGTGTTCTAAATTGCCTCTGATTAGGGAAATGCTAATCAAAACAACTCTGAGGAACCACTTTATGAATAAGTGATTGGCCAATATGACAGTAAAAATAAATGTTGGAGATTTGGCAAAATTGAAACATAGATACATTGCTATTCAAATTGTAAATTGATCCAACCATTCTAGAAGGCAATATGGAATTATGCTAAAAGGGCTTTAAAAGCATGCATACCCTTTGATCTAGCAATACCACTAGTAGGTTTGTATCCAAAAGATATTATAATGAAAAATGTTTATATAAAAATATTCATTGCCATGATCTTTGCAACAGCAAGAAACTGGAAAATAAGGGGGTGTCCATCATTTGGGAAATGGCTGAACAAATTATACTATATTATGGTGATGAATACCATTATGATGAATTGTGCCATAAGGAACAATAAAGTACTTAATTTCTATATGAACTGGAAAGACCTCCACAAACTGATACCGAGCAAAATGAGAAAAACCAGAACATTGTTCACAGAAACTGAAACACTATGGCATAATCAAATATAATCAACTTTGCTACTAATAGCAATTCAATGATCCAGGACAATCCCCAAGGACTTATGAGAAAGAATGTTATGCACTTCAAGAAAAAGAACAATAGGAATAGAAAAGCAACAGGAAAACATATGATGCATCACTAGTTTACATGGGTATAGGATTTGGGGTTTTGGTTTTTAAAAGATTACTGTATTACAAAAATGAATTCTATGGCAATATGTATTGAGTGATAATACATGTATAACCGAGGGAATTGCTTGTCAGCTCTGGGAGGTGGAAGGGAAAAGGGGAGGGAAAGATCATGAATAATGTAACCATGGAAAAATACTTAAAATAAATAAACAATAAAAAAGAAAAAGAAAAAATAAATCATAATTTAAAAATCTCAAGACCTTTATAAGGAAATTTCAAAAATCCCAAGTCAAAGAGAAAATATCATAACCAACCAGAAAAACATTTAAATATTGTTTACACAATATTTGGATTACACAGAGCTGACCAGCTTATACATTAAAGGATCAAAAGGTATTAAATTGAATATATCACAAGGCAAAAAATTTAGACCTACAATCAAAAATTACCTACCTAATAAAACTGAGCAGAGGAAAAATGGTTATTTAATAAAAAGAGAAATTCCAGTCATTTCTGACAAAACAACTAGAGCTAAAAAGAAAAAGAAATTTCAAAAATACAAAAGTGATGAAAACAAAGTGAATGCTCCATATTGAGGAACATTCTTTAAAAGATGCATATAATAGAATATTCTCTTTTAGAATATCCTTTTTCTCTCTTCTACTGATATACATGCTTAAAGACATAAATCTTCATCTAAGTACTTCTTTGGCTGCCACCCACAAATGTTTGCATATTGTCTTACTTTTGTCATTCTCTTTAATGAAATTTTAATTGTTTCTATGATTTGTTCTTCTGACCACTCATTCTTTAGGATTTGACAATTTAGTTTCCAATTATTTTTTAACATACGCTTGCAGTTTCTTAATATTGAACTTCATGTTAAAGTTCTCTAGACATGATCATCTCTTGGTATGCTCTTTAGCCCTTACTCAGTTTGGGTCCCTGCTCCTTTGGGCCCAGAAGTGATGCTTTTCCTTAGAGATCCTGCTCCCTTGGGATGAGAAATACATTTACTCCTCAGGGACCTTGATTCTACTACCCAATCCCTAGACAACCCAGTATTTCTACTGATGTCTCATCTGGTGTTTCATCCCTATGAACTCTGAATCAGCCTCCACCCCCCTGTCACAAACCTCTCTCCGATCTCCTAATTTGTATTGTGCTAAAATAATTTCATACCCTGATCTTTTGTTGGTTCTACTACTCTAGAAGTCAATTTGAGACATAATTTAAAACATTTTTAGAAGTGAATGTTGAGAAAATTCTTCTGAATGCTTCCTGACTTCTACCATCTTAGATCTGTCCCCAGAAGTCCACACTTAAGTGTACTTGACTAGGCTGTCCCCAGAAGGCCAGAATGCACTCACTTAGAGAATCTTAGCCTTATATTGAAGGCTCAATTCTGATGAAACCTCACCTTTGAAACCTTCTCCAAATGCCTTAGTTGTCAATATTCTTTCTGTTCTCAATTTCTCTTTTATTTACTAATATATTTTACTTACATATTATACTTTTTTTTTTGCTGTTTTCACCCTCCCTACCATTCTAGTTACTTGATGGTGAGAATGTTTTTTTGTTTTCTTTCTCAGTACAACCAGACCTTTTATACCTTAGTGGGCATTAAATAAATGTTGAATTGGCATATAAGGAAGTCCTGTTTAAAATTATCCCATTTTAAAAACAAAAAGAAAATAAAACAAGAAAACCACATTGGATGAACCTCTGAGGTGAACCTATCTGAATAAAGATGGAAAAACCCCAAAAGACTGTCAGATGTGGGTAATTTGTAATTTCTGAACTTGGTGGAAATATCTATACTAATATATTAAAATCCATTAGAGTTTTGGCATATTAAAGGCAATTGTACTTATATGAAAATTCATGTTTTATAAGGTCCTATTTATTGACAGATATACTTTTAGAGGAAAATGGTAAGAATATCCACACCGGGGCAGCTGGGTAGCTCAGTGGAGTGAGAGTCAGGCCTAGAGACAGGAGGTCCTAGGTTCAAACCCGGCCTCAGCCACTTCCCAGCTGTGTGACCCTGGGCAAGTCACTTGACCCCCATTGCCCACCCTTACCAATCTTCCATCTATAAGACAATACACCGAAGTACAAGGGTTTAAAAAAAAGAATATCCACACCTTCATTCTACAGATGAGATTCTGAACTAAGCAAGTTTGTATCTTATTTACAATTATGCAGGTAGAAATGTCAGTCTAGATTTAAATACAGTTCATAGACAATCTAAGAGTACTGAGGTCCATGGACATTATTTCCCTAGGATCATATATATTATGCCTCCTGACTGTTTAGATTTCTTTCTAAAATACTGTTCTGCTTGAGTAGCATGATTATAAGAATTAAGTTATTTGTGTGTGTGATTTCACTATTCCTAAGAATATAAAATATTGATGTATTTTAAAAAATAAAGTGTAGCCCTATGCGAAACTACCTAAAATATATTAAAGTCAAGTTCTTATGATTTAATAATAGATCTTTTCATTTACACAATCCAAACCATTGGCAAGAAATTCTTGAAATGGTATTTTCAAATTGTCTGCAATTCATACTCTTCTTAACAAATATTAACTGAACCTTCAGCATAAAATAAAGCAAACCTAAATGAGGATTAAACAGATGAGGGAATTACTTTTCACTTTATGTGACTCCTTTGAATTTTGATTGTTTCTTAAAGATAGTTTCCCCTGCAATTCCTGCTGACCCTTCTGAAAAACACTCTTGATTGTAAAAGTCCCCCTAGTGGCATCTAACATGTACATATATAATCATAAAACAGATTCATTTGTTCTTTTCCTTGGACATATTCAACAATTTTGAACTGTTGTGAGGATTATTTAGTTATTAGTTTATATATAGTTTATGTGGACCTAGCAGGAAGGGCTGGAGAATTCCAAGATGGAATGAAGAAGCAGGAAGTGTTTTTTTACTCTCTGAGAAGGACTCCATGGTGGTTGGGACAAGTATTCCCTGGGAGACCTCAGAGCTAGTGGAGTTGCACCCTGATTCCCTGGGATCCTGGAGTACAGTGAAGGTTGGAAGCAGAGGACATCTATCCTGCATGAAAGCACTGAGTAGGGAGTGATCTGCAATCTGGTGGACAGCTTGCAGACTTCCTCTCCCTACTGGGCTATTTTGGACCAAGAGTTCTGGAGGAGTTGGTTCCTGGCATCCTGAAAACATCTCTGTACTCTACTGTGAGGTTTCCCTCTCCAGTACTGTTATTCTCTGGGCCTTGCCTGGCTTAGGTCTTAGATTAGTGTAGATAAGTCCCTCCCTTGACCCTGTGGTTTGCCCTTAGCTTGTAAGAGTAGAATCCCTTATTCCCATTCTTTATTATTGTTTTCCTCAATTAAACTGTTATAAACCTTTGCCTTTTGCCTGCCAGTTCCATAGGCCTTTGCCTAGGTGGACAGAGTGACTGTTGATGCCTAACTGCCATTTTCTGTTAACAGTTACCTCCTAGTAGTTAATCCTGGTCTCCCTACCTTGTTTGGTCCTGTCATCTGTCATTCCTGGCACCCTCACACCCCATAATATTTAATTAACTTCCCTGGTAATTCACCTTTACATTTTGACACCCCAGATAAAAATAGAGACCATGCAGTTCTTGAAGTTTATTTATGCATATAACAGCTCATTTCTTTGTTAATGTGCAGTTATTTTTTAAGCTAACGTGATGTTTGAAGGCTCTTTTTGATGTGTGAGTAAATGATAACCTTCTTAACTAAAAAAAAACCTTTAAATTAAACTTGCAATAGGCTTCAGATTTTTTTCAATGCATTTGAAACCTAGCTGTTTAATATTTCTTATGAAAAAATTAAAAGTCCAAATCCAAATTAAAGGATGCATATATTAGAATAAAACTGTTGTTCTTTTTTTACAATGGCATTAAAACCGAATCAAAAAAGTGTTCTTTTTTGCCACTTGGCAAAAATCAGAAACTTCTGAAGGATTTAAATCATTAATGTCTATTTTAAAAACAAAAAATCTGATCTTTTAACATCAAAACCCTAATCATATCTATATCGAACTACGTCATTGTTCATATGTTTTTCTTCTGCATTTCTGTTTCCACAGTTCTTTCTCTGGATATGGAGAGCTTTCTTTCTCATAACTTCTTCTGGATTGTCCTGAGTTATTGCATTGCTGCTAGTAGAAAAGTCTATTACATTCGATTGTGCCATAATGTATCAGTCTCTGTGTACAATGTTCTGGTTCTGCTCCTTTCACTCTGAATCAATTCCTAGAGATCTTTCCAGTTCACATGGAATTCCTCCAGTTCACTACCAATTTTTTTTTTCTTTTAGCACAATAATATTCCATCACCATCATATACCACAATGTGATTGGTCAGCTCTGGGAGGGGGAAGGGAAGTGGTGTGGGAAAAATCATGAATCATGTAACCATGGAAAAATATTCTAAGAAAATTTAAAAAAAACAACAAAATATAAAATATACACTCTCTTATTTCTTCAAAATGATGAGAACTCAAAGTCAGAAACTAAAACATTCATTTTTTTAATGGGCAAACAGTCTTCTCATAATTGGAGTAATAGAGGTGATATTAACTGTGAAGTTGGCAAAGAGAGAGTAAAAATATATGAACATATGTGACAGTAGAAAGACACTGTTGTTTGTCATGTTAGTTATTTTTGAATCAGACTAAGGAAGGACAGAAAATCAAAACATATTGATTATTATTTCATTCATTGGATTTTAAATGTGAAGTATAATCTTTGAATTATGAGAATACTTCAAATTTTGATCTTATATTATTAAATCAATATTGAATTTTTAAAAAAGAAATATTTATGTATAAAACAAAGATAATTTTTAATGAAGGACATAGAAAGATAAGAGAACATTTCCCACATGGTAGTGTAAGGATGAAGGGTGAGGAAAAAGAATTGGGCCATTAATACAGTAAGACTAATTCTCACATTGCACACACAAATTTCCTAGAAAGATTTGGCTCAAGCTTCAAGTATTGTGGTATAGATGCATATCTGTGACCAAGAGGTACCTCTAAAATGCCACGTTTTGATTTGCCCATTTTCATTAAATGTCAGGGATTTTTTCCAAGTTGAATTTTTATTTCTTGGACAATTTAGAATTGATAAAAATTATCGTATATTGCTTTAAAGCTTTACTCTCTTCCAGTAGTTGAAATATATTTTCCCCTATCTCTTACCCTGCTTACAATCATTCTACATGAGTGACATTAGTTTTACTCTTTGTTGAAAATTATTAAAGATGTATGATTAGATATAGAGATGCATATATTTGTACCAACATAAAACAATAGGTGTGAAGGAGAAAGGGAGGGAGTAATGCATAGATATACATTGTATAGTTATTATTTAAAGGCACATGGAAAAACAAACCACATAATATTTTACAATATGACTTTCTCCAGATTGCTTTAAAAAAGCCAAAACTTTAATCTAAGCCTGTCTTTTTCAACAAAAGGTTTTCATCATTGCTTTTTCTATTATTTCTGAATATTACAGACATTGATTTGTTCTTGTCTACCAATTCAGTTCTTAGCTTCTCTCACTTAAATTTATTTAAATAAATTTAAATTTTGATTATAAAGTTATAAAATGCTTCTGCAAAGAGAGAACAACAAAAATGTGTAAGTCAACAAGAGATGCAGAGTAAAAATGTAAAATGGTTAATTTTAATTATGTCAAATTTTAAAGTTTTGTACATATTAAACAAATGATGTGAAGATTAGATGAAAAGCAGAAAATTAGAGAAAGTATTAGGCCTCTCAGAGGTTTCATATCTAAAATATATAAAGAACTCTGTCAATTTTTAAAGAATAAGAATACTCAATCACTAACTGATTAGAGATGCAAACCAAAAGAATTCTGAAACATTATTTCACATTCATCAGACAGGCTAAAATGTCCAAAGGGTTAAAAGATAAATGTTTCAGGGACTGTAAAAGATACTAATACACTGTTGGTAGACTGGAATTACACTCAAAGGCTAATAAAATTGTGTAAACAGACCCAGCAATACTATTGCTGAATCTGTTTCCCGAAGATATAATGAAAAAAAGAAAAAAAGGACCCATATGTTCCAAAATATTTTTATCACCACTCTTTATGTTGACAAAGAACTGGAAATTCAGAGGATACTCATCAATTGTGGAACATGTAAACAAACTGTGACAAAATACACCTTCAACATAATAAATGATAAGTGTTCTACTTTTAAAACTGATTTGGAAAGAACTACATGAAATAATGAACAGTGAGATGAGTAGAAGCAAGAGAACATTATACACAGTTGTAGAAGTAATACTGGGAGAATAAATTTTGCATGTTACATCCAGAGAGTGAATTGAGAGGTGAAAATGTTAAAGACTTAATTTTTATAAATTTTTGTCTCACAGATAATATCTTCTGTGATGAGGAGAAGGTGAGAAGATGTGGGATACTAGTGAATAAATATTTTTATTTAATTAAAAAGAAAAGTATTGTGTTTACAGAAAGACATGCAGGAAAGCTAGAACATATTGAAATTTTCATGTTTAATTTATTATGTAATTATGAAGGAAAGTAAGCTAAACATATAAGAGGTTTAGGGTTTTTTATGTATAAGATTTTGCAAGGGTACATGAAAATGCTTGGTTTTGTAAAATCTTGAATTAAAAAACTATTTTTTAAAAAAATAATAAAGTATGTCAACTTTATTGGGGGCAAAGATTTCCAAAATGAAGGCATCAAGGAGAGTTGATTGGAACAGGTCAGGTTTGATGTTGGTTTACAGGAAATGGGACACCTGCTACCAATAGCTTGTTGGGTTGTTTTTAGAGGATTCTAACCTGTGAAAAGGAATACCATAAATTCCGAAAAAGGAGGAGGGAGCCTGCACCTGGGGACTGATGTTGATTGATGCAGGTAGAGTCAAGGAAGCTGCCTGGAAATTGGAGGTGAGTAGATATTGAAAAGTCCTCTCTAATGGGAAAATGACTTTAGGTCATTGTTGATAGTCTTATTCTGAAATGTTGACTCAATTTCCTGGTCAGAAATTTTTTAACTTAATCTGGGATTCCTTATTTAGTCTTTGAGACTACTGTATTCTTTAAAATTGAATAATTAGCTATTGTTTTTAAGATAATCAATCTGATCCTGGCTAGGAATCAGGAAGACTCATCTTCCTGAGTTTAAACCTTATCTTCAAAAGTAGGTAACTCTGACCCTAAACATGTCATTTAACCCTGTTCACTTCTGTTTCCTCATCTGTAAAATGAGTCAGAAGTAGAAATGGAAACCTACTCCAGTATCTCTGCCCAAAAAAATCTCCAAATGAGGTCAGAGAGAGTCAGTCATGACTAAAAAACACACAACAATACTCTTCCTATATTGTAAGAAGTCTCTCTACCCAAAAGGGAATTATTTCCTTGAAAAAAATTACCCTCATTTTCTGTTTCTCTTGATATATAAAAAACTTATTAGTACATGACTGGCATTTATTAATATTTGTTCATTAATTCATAGTGTAGCTTTCAAGTAAAAAATAATAGGAATATAACTAATTTACATTCTTAATAGAATTATATTTTCTAATCTGGCACTGGTTAAGAAATGGAATGATGAATCAATGGAATAGCTTCCTCATGGCTCCTATCCAAATTAGCTGGTATTTTAGGAAACTAAGTCTGAAAGTCCAAAGAGAATGGGGGTCACTGACAGCTTGTGAGTGTTCCATGAAAACATATTTGAAAATAAGTTACTGAAAACCAAATGTTTGAAGTAGAAACCATGCTAGATATGGTATCATAATCTATATCTTAAAGTATTTGGCATATTATCTTTTAAACAAATATAAAAATACAGTCACACACAACAACAAAAACAATAACAATAAAAATAATCTTGGCCAATTTCTCTAATATCTCTGTCTCAGTTTCTTAGTCTGTGGAATGAAAGACTAGATGATTGCTATATTCTCTTCCATATCTAAAACTTTGTTTTTATGATTGTTGCTTCATTAGGGGGGTGTGGGAGTTGTTTGGTTGTTTGGAGGTGCCTTTAGATGAGATCAGAGCATTCCTTCATCCACTATCTTGGCTGCTAGAAATGGACTGCTACTTTAAATTTAACCAATGTTCTCTATACTTTAACTGCACATATTCATCAGTTAAGGACAAAATTTAGTATATATGCAGAGCTAATATTAATATTGTGTGGCAAAATAAATAAATGAAATACTTTTCTACTATAGTTAAATGATTTTGTGTGCTTCCTTTTATGAATCAGTTTCATGATTTCATCCATTTACACATCTGGATTAGGATCTATGTCTCCCTAAACAGACTGAATTATTTTCTTCAATTTATCATTTTAGAGAGGTGCATAGGGACACTGAGATATTAAATGACTTACTAAGGGGCATACAATCAGTATGGTTTAGTGGTGGAGCCTGAACTCATGTCTTCCTGGCTCTTAAGCCATGTTTATCAAATAAAAATAAAAACCTTTAAGTTTAAAGCCCAAAGGAAATGGCTCTTCTCCCTCCTTCTCCTCCTTCACTGTCTCCTTCTTCCCTTTTTCCCTTTTTCTCCTTCCTCCCCCTCTCCAATGCAAATCTCAACCACAAAAGAAGTATGTTGTTTTCACTTAGTCTTTGGTTTAAAAAAAATAAAAAATAGAAACTTCCCCCCCTTAGGACATTTTAGTTCTTTTAAAGGTTATTCCAATGGTAGCATCAGGTTAGAAGAAAAATTAACTTTCCAAGAATTAAAAAAGGGGATTTCTGAGAGAATAAATAGTTGTTTCCTAATTTAATAAATGTTATTACTCATGCAAGTAATAAAATGTCAAACATTTCAGTTAAAATACATATATTTCAACCATCATTTAATCCTACTTTGAAATATATTCTTAAGAAAGATAAAGCATAAAAATAATTCACACATATGTTAACATCTCAGATGAGCTATTCTTCTGATCAGAAAGTTTGGGCTTCATGAATCAACTCATTTTTGCTTTGATAACAAGAAACTTAGTGCCTAACCCAATGAAGGATAGCTCTGTTTTCAAAAAGGTGATATTCAGAAGAAAAAATAGATAAACATATACAAATATTTAAAATATATACATGATTTTATAAGGTAGTCTTTGGGAAAAGGGAACTAGTTGCTTGATGGAATAAGGAAAAGTTTTTTGTTAGTGGTAACACTTCCTGAATATTTTTTAAATATCTATTGAAAAGCTATACTTTATTTTTCCCAACTACATATAAATACATTTTTATATTCAATTTTTCATTTTTACTTCAAAATTATCACTCTCTCTTTCTTCCTCTTATTCCCTCCTTGAAAATTCAAAAGCAACTAGATATAAATTATACATAGGAAGTCATGCAAAACTTATCTCCATATTTTCAAATTGTGAAAGAAAACATAGACAAAAAATTAGAAAAATAAAGTTTTAAATAAAAGGATGTCATATCTATGAATTGGGGAAGATTTATGACTAAACAAGAAGAGAACATTAAAGGTGTAAAATGGATAATTTTGATTACTTTAAATTTAAGATGTTTTGCATAAATAAAAACAATTCTGCCAAGAATAAAAGGAAAGCAGGAAACTTGTGTGTGTGTTGGGGAGGTGGTGGTTGGGGAGAGTTGATACAAACTTTCTCAAATAAAAAAACCCAATTTCCCAAATATATAGAGTAATGAGTCAAATTTATATAATATTAGTCATTCTCCAATTGATAAATAATCAAAGGATACAAATAAGTAATTTTCAGATGAAGAAATCAAAGCTATCAATAGCCATATGTATAGAATGTTTTTATATTCTACATCACTATTGATTAAATAGGTGAAAATAAAAACAACTGTGAGGTATCCCCTTATATGTATAAGATTGGCTAATATGATATTAAAAGAAAATGACAAAATTTGGAAGGGAAGTGCAAAAATTGAAAAAAAAAACACAAAAAAAACTAATGTCCTAATGGTAGACTAGTGAATTGTTTCAACATTATGGAGAGCAACCTGGAACTTTTCCCAAAGGTCTATAAAATTGTTCATACCCTTTAAATCAGCAATAGCACTACTAGATCAGTACTCCAGTGAAATAAAAGAAAAAAGTAAAAGTATCTATATGTACAAAAATATTTGTAAAAGCACTTTTTTTTGTGGTGGCAAGCAATCATAAATTGTGGGTATACTCATCTATTGGGGAATGGCTGAACAAGCTGTGGCATATGATTATGATGGAATGGTATCATACTATAGGAAATTAGAAACAGTATGTTTTCAGAAAAAACCTGGAAAGATGTACATGAACTGATGTAAAATGAAGTGAACATGGTACACATTAATATCAATACTGTTGAATCACCAATTGTGAATGACTGAGCTATTCTGATTGTTGCAATGATCCAAGACAATTACAAAGAACTTGTGGTAAAAATAAATGCTAACCACCTCCAGAAAAAGAATTGATGATGTCTTGTTGTGGACAGGGGAAAAAAGGGGCACCTGGAGGGCCACAGGGATTCTTGACGAATAGGAAGTGAAAGCACTCACTCTTCTAATGTTCAGCAGTCCATCTTTAATTTTTACAGAGACTAACTAACCTCTCCCAATATGTACAGACGTAAAGTTATGGTTTTTACCCATGGGAAGGCCAAGGCCACCTAACATAAGAAACCAAAAGAGTCACCAAAAGAGATTTTTGGAAATGTTAGAATTCCAGAAACTCCTTGTCTTTCTTCTAGCAGACAGACACTTGGGGAAATGTCATTGGTTGGATTAGTCTTCTGTCTCAAAACTTGCTTTTCTCTTCTGCTTTTCTCCCAGCCTGACCTTGTTCAAGAATGCTACAGGGAAGGGGAAAGAGGCAAAGAGGACTTAACCCTTTGCTTTCTCTACATCTCCCTCCCTTTTTTAAATTTAAAAGCACCACACATGGCACGCTGGGAAGAGCAGGGGGAACATGTCAAAAGGGGGAAGACTACCTTTATCATCCTTCTCTTCCTTGTGCTCTAAGTCCTGTACCTGGCCGGCTAGTATCCAAATTCAGTGATACATTGGTCCATCTCCACAAATGAGCTTAACATCTTAACAAAGTTTACATCAGTAGCCTACTGTTGAACAGTAATAAGCAAAATAAGTATACCTATAATCACATCGCAGCTTCTGAGATAACAATTTGTACTTCAGAAGTCAATTCTAATACATCATCTCTAAAAGCAAATATAACTGTATAAAAATCATGATTACTTCTATTCTATAACTGAAAAGCCATGAGTCTATTGTGTGCTAATATTTAAAGATAAGCAGTTTGATATACTTGGCAATATTTCATCAGATTGGTTGGCATAAAAAGTGTTACACAAATGATTATACATCTATTCCAATAACAATTAATAACATTAATGAAACTTTAGCTCAGTGATTCCTAAAGTGGGCACTACCGCCCAGTGGTGGGTGCTGCAGTGATCCAGGGATGTGGTGATGGCCACACTTTTTTTGTATTACATTCTATTCTGAGTTCAATAAATAGTTTCATAATTTCCAGGGGATGGTAAGTAATATTTTTTTCTGGAAAGGTGGTGGTAGGCCAAAAAAGTTTGGGAACCATTGCTTTAGCTGAATCTTCTTTTATCTTCATCTTCATCGTTATGGATATTGTCTGTCTGGACTCTCTCGTCTGTGTGGTCCAGGTTGCTTGCAGAAATCTCTGAATAAGTCCTTCTATTAGGAAAAAAATTCTTTGCAAAACTAACATATTGTAAAATAAATTCTTTTACATCAGGAGATATAAAAATTCCTGAGGTCCTAACCTTTAACCTAAAATTTAGATCTTCCTTTTGTAACTTGCTAGCCTATCCTTATGACATTAATTGTAGGCCAATTAGAATTTCACTGATCTAAAGTCATTGCTGAACTGTCCTATGAATCTACTGTCTTATTATCCTTTTTTTATTTGAATGGAGAAGAAATGCAAAGGAAAATATCTTCTTTGGAGACTGATTGTTTAAACACATGCACAAGCAAAGCTTCAAATATCAATAAAAACAAAGCATAACAGATGTGGTTACTTCTTTCTTAAAGGCCAAAAAGTTCTACCCAATATCAATAATATTCCAATTCCAATCATTATCATAATTTGGAAACAAGCTCCTTGTATATTCACATAACCTAACAATTGCTAAAATGTTTAATCCACATGAATCTGAGCTCATCGTAGTAACCTTGCTTTATAGAATTTTAATTATATAAAACATTACTATGGTGGTAAAAAACTATCATATCCTATCTTAAAGTCTATTTAAAGTTAGTATGGTCCTACTTATGATAATAGTTTTTAGTACTCTCTAAGAATACTCAGAGGGTCCTAGCTTCATTCCCTAGCTGTAACAGGAGAAAGGAGGGGTGTGATGAGACAGGTTTACTCTTAAAAAATAAAATAAAATCTTCAATAGTAGCTGTGAGAAGAAGGAAGGGAGGGGAAGCAGGGGCTCTGAGTGAGTCATAAAGTTTGCTTTCAATCAATTCTTGCCTAACAAACAATAAGGATATTAACAAGGGGTTAATATCCTTAACTTTTCAAAATGTAAGTCTTAATTTATATCATGAAAGTATTATGACTCACACAGAAGCATTTACAGGAAAGACTGACATGTCAACATATAAAAAAGCAATCTAGATATCCTTCGAAAGAATTTACCCTAAACATCTAAACCCTGAATCTTTCATTACTGATACATTCATATTAGCATCTGAAACAGTTAATCCAATTATTATCTATAAATCATTGCATTATTAATTTAGTTTAATTAACTCCAACATATCAACTGTTGTTACTATAAAGGAAGCATGTTATTTAGCCTGAACCTCTCTGGAATTCTGAGTTTACAGTTTGGACTCTGTAGTTACACCAATTAATATACCTAGTCTGAGCAGTGTTTTGGCAGTTTTAACTAAAAAACTTTTTTCCTCTATATTTCGAGGAAAGCTCATAACTTTACTTAGTGATAGTCTATAAAAATTACCATGTTTGGATAGCTTGGCAAATACACTCCTAAAGTTCTGGGCCTTCTACATCTATATACCATTTTTTTAAAAATCCTGTTACTCTTTTTAACTTTAGTTCTAATATGTCTCATTACCAGATCAAAATTTATTCCAGCTGCCAACTAACATCTCAGGGCTTTCCAGTTATATCTCTGAAGTTCATACAAGGCTGCTGGTAACTTTTGCCTGTTTAAATTTTTTTTTTGCTATATTAGTCCCTAAACATCACTATAAAATAATTGTAAGCATTTTGTTCTCCTTCCTGGATGTGAGAGGAAAGGGTTAAATTACTTTTGAAACAGTTCCAAAGCTGAAGCAGATTTTCTGGACACTGCACAGCTTGTGATATCTTTCTTCCTTTTTAACTCTTTAAATTACTATACTTATAAAATTTGCATGTCTTTAAAACCCTGACAATAAATCACTCCCAATGGTATTAGTTAAAACTCCACCACTTCCAAATTGACTTTGATTAAAGTTCCTTAGCAATGTTTCACTATATTCCAATTTTCCTTTCAAACCTCTGCTCAAAGTAAAATAAAACCCCTAGTTTTGCCTTTATATGCCTTAAGACATCTCTACATACCTGATTAAATATTTATTTCATATTTTGAACTAGCATTCTTTACACTTTTTTCCACTTACCATTTCTCTCACCTCATCTGGCTTCTCCTCTTTACTCTTGTTATAAATAGAGGAGAGGTGACTACTCTTTAATTACTTATCTTTAATAGCCTAATACTGAGTCCTAGTTGATATCTGGACTGGTCAAATTTCCCTTGCCAATTTATACACAAGTTGCATAAAAATTAATTTTCTTCTCAGTACAAATTCACACATATTTTGTGTACACCCATTATTACATTTTAACAAATTATATTTGAGTATACATTAATTCCTTCTTATTCATAGCACAAATTTTATAATACATCCCAATATTAAGTACAACATTGTTTAAAAATTCTACCTTTTGCAATATACCAAATTCTTAATACCTGTGTTAATTTACATATACAGATCACCAAATTTAAACTCCTAAAATCCCAATACCATCATGTGCTCACTTATAGCCATTTTAAACAACATATGTATTAAAATAAAATCTCATTTAAAATCCAAAATTTAAATCTAGAGAAAGTTCTCCACAATACACTACAGCCTTTTCCTAACTGAATTTTGCCCTTAAAGGTCTTATGTTTACTCAGTAGCCAGTACAATTTTTTACTTCTGTAAAATACAAATTTCCTCTCTGTGTCAGGATAGCTATCAATTGCATTCAGGCAATTCTCAAATTCACTGAAAATCATTATACATTATCCGTTCTAATGATCCTAAACAATTCTCTAGCTATAGGTATTCTGCAGAATTCAATTTAGTTAACATCTCACCTTTAGATACACAATTAATGCCATGAAATTCCATTGTATTGTAGTACCTTATCAAACTCATTAGCAATTTTACAGTTACATATCTTTAAGATTTAATTCAAGTGAATGGCCAAATTATGGGATAAAAATTTCCCTTTGTGTGTTCCAAATTTCTTTTCTCCTTTCTTCTCTCAGAGGATGCCTCATGGTTAGAACCCTTGTTTAATTTACCTCTGGGCCCCTCTTTGCTGGGACTTTTGAAGCCCTGCCTGCTTTGGACAAGGCTGAAGTAATTATCTAATCTCTCTCTCATTTCCTTACTTTTGTTCTTTCTCCTTTTTGTAAATAAACTACCATAAAAAGTCATCGTGACTTGAATGATATATTTTTGGTGACCACATTTTTATACATTTAGTCCAATCTTTACTTTTTAACCCTTACAATAGTAAGTAATTACGAAAATGCCTCAGATTGTCTGCTAATCATCCTAAATTTTGGTAGATTGAATTTCAGAGTACAAGGAAAGGTTAAGGAGAGTATTGCTGTCTGGATTATTTGAAGAAAGTAAAAGAAATATATCTCAAAATCTCACAAGAATAAAGTTACAACTACATAATTATAAATTAAAATTATGGAGGGGTAAATGGGAAACTGCTTTAAAAAACACCATGGCTTTAGAGGGATATAATTCAGATTTTTTCAAGATATGTGTAGAAAGGCAGCTAGGTAGCATGTGGCTAGAGTTCCAGGCCCAAGTTCAATTCTAACCTCATACACTTTCAATAACTTTAGCAAAGTTTCAGGGTACAAAATAAACACACGTAAATGATCAGCATTCCTATATGTTTCCAAAAAATTTCAGAAGCAAGGGTTAGAAAGAGAAACTCCATTTAAAATCACTCTAGACAATATAAAATATTTAGGAATCTTTCTACAAAATAAAACACAGGAATTATATGAACACAACTAGAAAACATTCTTAATACAAATAAAACTAGATCTAAACAATTGGAAAAACATTAATTGCTCATGGGTAAGACAAGCTAATATAATAAAAATAACAATCCTACCTAAATTAATTTACTTATTTGGTGCTATACCTATCAAACCACCAAAACAGTTTTTATAGAATTAGAAAAAATTATTAAAAAGTTCATCTGGAAGAACAGAAGATCAAGACTATAACTAGAGAGCTAATGGAAAATAATTGAAGGAAGGTGGCCTAGCATTACCATATATCAAATTATACTATAAAGCAATGATCATCAAAACAATATGGTACTGGCTAAGAGACAGAAGGGGAGATGGATGGAATAGACTTGTGGTAAATGACAGTAGCAAGATAGTGTTCAATATACCCAAATATCCCAGCTTTGGGGACAAGAAGTCACTATTTCAAAAAAAAAAATGCTGGGAGAATTAGAAAACACCCCTATGCCACAATTAATTCAAAATGCATAAATGACTTAAATATAAAGAGGGATATCATAAACAAATTAATTGAACATAGAATAATATACGTATAGGAAAGGGAGTAATTTAAGACCAAGAAGGAGATAGGGAATCCTACAAAATATAAGATGAATAATTTCCCCTTCTAGCATGGTTCAGCTCACGATTCTCTGGATTTTTCAACCTTGATTCCTTTTCAGTAAGCCCCCTTCCAAATGTAAGTCTTGCTTTTTATCTCACTATTATTTTGTCTTCCCTCAATAAGAAGTAAGTTTATGAAGTGCAAAACTATGTTTTGTCATGTGTTAATATTCCTAGCACTTAGCACAGTGTCTAGCATATAGTACATATTTAATAAATGCTTTATCTCAAGTAATCTAATTTTAGCAGATTGGACAGGATTGATTGTTGAAACTGGAATCATTTTCATCATCAGACCATTTAATTGTTAGGCAAATATTAAAAGATAATAATATTCCAAAGAAGAAAGTATAAAATTTGCAAAATGCGACATGCAACTCAGACCAACTAATCATTTTATTAAAAAGTTTTTGATTTAGAGAACAAGAAATGGGCAAAAAATTATACTGACAATGGTTATCATCATTCCTAAAGAAATTTATCTTACATAAATCAGCCAATACAATGAAGAGACTAAAAGTCTAGAACCAGAACCTTCAGCCAACCAATACTATATCTATTGGGGAATCTGCTAGGTGCTATGTATTTAAAAATATAGACAGGTCATAGACTTAAAATGAAAAATAACAGGAAATGGTAGAATATGGTAGGTACCAAATTGTAGTATGAATAATTATATTAAATATAGCCTATTCATGTATATTAAGAAATATAATAATAATTCAGAAATGGCTAACCAGTGAACAAATTTCTATTTATATTCTTTCCCAAAACCTGAAAAAGAAGCTTATAGAAATTTAAATCATTATGTCACTAGCATAACATAGGTAATTGGAGCTATCAAAATATAATTGTGCTAATATGGGTGACTATTCTAGACAGCTTTTGGACATTGTGAGTTTCCATTTTTCATCCTTTATCGAGAAAATTAGAAAAAAGTGAAAGCAATTTGAGAAAGAACAAATGATGAAGGAAAGAAAGAAATTTGAAAATCAAAGTACAATATATTTCAAAATGATATGAAATTTGTGATAGGCATATATTCACATGCATTAAATATTACATATTTTATAAATAATATATCTATTAAAATAATCTATAATTCAATAAAACATATTTGGCTTATTAAGAAAGTTCAAGATGGACAATTACTAAATTTTAAAAGTTGACTTAATAAAGCATTGAGAGTGCTTTATATAGACATATAATTATAACAGAAAAATATGCTCAACATTAAAATAGCTTTGATATATAAAAACATGATATGGCATAATATTTCTAAAATTATTCACCTCAATTTTGAAGAACATGCCATGCATACATATGAGTATGTTATAATTTTTCGACACCAAAATATGACTTGCAGATTTTAAAGAAAGATTTTGCTTTGGTACTGAATTTGGATCATTCTTCATTCTATAATTTATTACTTATTAGTATTATTTTTATCAGTTGCCAATATTTTAAGAATCTAAAGCATATTAGAATAGTCAGGATAAGCATAGTTTTGCCTCATTATACTTCTAAAATCTTATGAATATTCTCATAACATATGTTGTATCTATTTAAAATAATTTACTACTTTATTGAAACCACAGTAAAAATAAAGTAGCAACTGGAGAGCTTCTAACACTGTGAAAAAGAAGAAAAATAATCTATTATACTAATAACATTTTATAACTTTACCAATTATAAAAAGAGATAAATGCAAAGTTTGTTGAAAAACTCATTTTAATAATTTTCATTATTGCTTGTTTTTATTTCAGGGGTAAATAATAAACATTTATTATCTTTGTTAAATGGAAGAAAGGATATTTTGCATAAACTGACCCTTTCAAGAACATGAAAATCTTTCCAAGGGTGAGACATTATTTGTGGTGTTCTGTAGTCAAATGATTTATTCAGCAAAACTATTATACTCTGTCTCCATGGTGATGCACAATTTATTTAATCAATTGAGTCAAAAAGTTAGTCAAATTAGTTGTTAAGCATATTGGAGAGAGAGTTTAATTAGTTTTCTCTCTACATTCAAGTAGTTAAACATATATTATTATTATTATTATTATGTTAAGGAATAGAATAAGATTAATAATTGTCATAAAGTATTAAAGATATCATTTAAAATTATTGCTCAAGCAAAAGTTATGACTTAGATAAACCTTTTGCTTAAACTATTGGAAGGATAAGTAAAGTAATCATGAAATTGTATCTATACGATGGTTGAAGAATTGATATAAAAGTTTTTTTTGAAAAGGATAAAACCAAATATAATAGTTTTTGTTTTAAGGTTAATTTACATTACAGTTCAACTCTAATATTTATTTTAGATAAAATTTTTAAAATTCACATTTTTATCTGAGGTTCCTGTGCATGTTAAAATTCAGCTTTTCCTATTACTATCTTCATATGTGAATTTTTTTAACAAGGCTTATTAAAATACTAAAGGGAAAATAGCTAATATGAACAAGGAATGATTTTTCTTTTTTAGTTCTTTAGAAAGAAAATCCTCTTTTTTTTTTCTTTTTAACCCTTGTACTTCGGTGTATTGTTTCATAGGTGGAAGATTGGTAAGGGTGGGCAATGGGGGTCAAGTGACTTGCCCAGGGTCACACAGCTAGGAAGTGGCTGAGGCCGGGTTTGAACCTAGGACCTCCTGTCTCTAGGCCTGACTCTTACTCCACTGAGCTACCCAGCTGCCCCAGAAAATCCTATTTTATGTTGTAGCAATTATAAGCAGGGAAAAATCTTTGTAGACTTTTGGATGAAACACTTTTTGTATAGATATAAAATGTATTTCATGTAAGCCCAGATTTTCTTCATTTACTACCCCAAGTTTAATCATTTAACTATGCTAAAATTTGCTTTTCATTTTTAATCTCATTTGACTTGTATAATTGATGAAATAAAAGTTCAGTATAGTCTTCACTGTAATATCTTCAAATTTTATATATTACAAAGACATCACATGTACATTTTGAACAATATACAATGTATTATGTATCTACTTAAAATTTTAAACAATATTTTTAAAAATTAAATTTCAAAATTGGTTCATAAATTTAGTCATCATATTGATTACATATACATTAAACAACATTTTACCCCATAAGTTATATACTGTTCCATTACATTTTATTAAAATATTTATTTTAAAATATTCCAAATACTGTATTGAATCACTTTTGTTATTAAAATGTTTTATAACTGCTTTATTTTTTTAGAAATAATTATAAGTGAAATATTCCTCCCTTCCTTTCTTTTAAAATGTACTAAAGGATGCAATTTATATTATAAATGGAGATTTAAACTAGGGTCTAGAAAGTCACATTTATTAGATAAAAATTGAGTCATTCTTACTTGTTTCCAGGCCACATATATCCTCATGAGCATTGTTGCAGTAGTATACAAAAGAATTTTGAATAATATAATATTGAAAAAGGAAAGGAATGATTTTTCAAATATTGGGCAAGAGTCAGACAAGTACAGACAACTATATGATTGTATTTCATTTGATTCATTAAGTGGTTGATAATTTGAAATTGTCACATCAGTAAATATTCTCAAGAAGGCTGGAAAATATAAAAGGAAATACATTCATGATTAATAATCTTCATTGAGTTGTACTAATAGCTTTCAAATCAAGGAAGTTGATGAATACTGTGTAAGTACAAAATCAGTACACCTTTTAAATTATCTTCATTAAATGAAATGCAATTGTCTATTAACACTTTTTATATGAAAAATAAGAGGATAAAATGGAAACAAAATATAAAAAATTATTTGAGAAATAACAGTACAAAATAAACTCTATTTGTCAAATATAGTCATAGTTTTAAATTTGGTATTTCTCCATGTATTGCTATCATGTATCATAGAATCATAGATTTTCAGAGCAAGATAAAACATTAGAAATTATCTAATCTATTTTTGTGAAACATATTTTTAAAAGTGTTTTGATAACTGTATTTCGATATAATTGGGGTTTTTTTGCAATTCTCTATATATAATATGTTATGCATTTAACATATTATTCTGAAATGTAGTCACAGGTTAATCAGAATTCCAAATTGATCATTGTCACAAAAAAGTTAAAAAAGCTCTGTTTTACCATGATCTTTTTATTTGATAATAAAATGAAATTAAGACCTAGGTAAAGTAATGGCCACTATCACATATTATCATAATGGTCCAACTTAGATTAGAAAATAGCCTTAAACTTTCTTTATTTAGTAGAATCTTTAACAATTAATAACATAATTTGCTATAGCTTGCACTATGTGTAAAATGTGAATTTTATAAATGGCCTTGATATATCAGAAAATCTTATTGGTTATTTAATGAAAGAAAAGAATTCTCAAAGAAATAGTATATAATAAATGATACTTGAATAAGATTTATTTCCAAAGACAATGGTTTGTATAAATTTGTATGATAGAACATAGAAATCCATCTCAATATTTACATTATTATTGTTCTATATTAAGAAATACTGCTTTAATTCAGGCACCATTACAATATGCTATGGTTAGAAACCATGAATGAGGTCTATAGATGAACCTTAGGCTGATTGATATACATGCATACATCTATACATGTATGAATATACATATTTGCTTTTAGCTTTTGTTTTTACTTTTTCATATGAACCCCAAACCTTAATTTGAATTTAAATTTATAAGTTCTTGAAATCAAGGCTAAAAAAAAAAGAAATTTTATGCACATAAAGAATTTCAAATAAAGTATTATCTAAATTAATTTTAAATTAGCTCATTTACAAAATAATTATTTAGATATGGATTTTGTTAACTTCATTTTAATGAAGTTTAAGTAAGAGAAAATTGTTCTTTGCTAATTTCACAAATAAAGACATCAAAAACATGTAAACAGATTAACCTAGGTTATGTTTCTAAAAATAAAACTAAGAAAATATACATGGCATGGTTATGATTAGAATGCTTTCTTAAACCTGTTTTAAGAGGAAATGTCTCCTTGAATGTGATTTTTCTCAATTGTAGATTGTTATGAAAATTAATGAAGTGTAAAGTACTACTCCTTTGTAAGGTTAATGTTTATTTAAAAACCAAAAAATTACCTTAAAAAAGTCAGGGATACAGGATGTTCTTTGAAAAGATATCTTGACACAAATTTCACGGACACATTATTGAAATTATTTGACCTCTACAAATAATTTATAAAAAGTTAAGTGATATTTAATGACTAACTTAGAAACAAACATTATTTTAATGTAAATAACATTTTGCCTTGCTTTTATTGTGCATTCTCCTCTAAACTTGTATTTATTTTCTTAATTCACTCTTAAACTATAAAGCAATTGTCCAGTTTTTTAATTAGTGCTAGAGTCAAATAGTTGCAGAATACATAGGGAAATTTAAGATTCTGCTACTTGAAATGCCAATATAAAACTTCATTCATGCATATATCACTATATATAGTTGGTCTACATTCAGGTTTAGGAATCTTCCAAGGGAGACTTTGAACATGAGATGAAGGGTACAACTGCCAATCTCAATAATTCTCAGTCTCTTTAAAATACCTAAATTGTATATTTCTCCCCCAAAAATATAATTTTAAAGTTTAAAGGTTTTCCTTTCACCTAGAATGATTAACTGAAATGGCAGGAAAATTAGCCATCAAATATTTGGATCCTTAACTGTTGTGCTAGGACGTTTTTTAATGGAATTTGCTTATCTGTATTTTGATAGAATAGGGGATTTCCCTTCTAGAATTTGTAAGCTTCAAGTCATGTTCTTTTATTCTTTTCAAATTTATTACCCCTTAGTAGAACTAACTGCCTGCTACCATACTAGACCCTGAATGGTTATTCCTTTTTTACATGCCCTTCCCCTATTTCCAAAACATTCTTACTATCCTTTACAATTCTTCATCTCTCTCTTTTTTTTAAGTATTTTACACTTTTGAGCTACCTAGCATTTCGTTTCAACTATTCTGACACTACTCACCAGGGTTTTTCTCTACCATTCTAACCCATGTCTTTTTCAGATCCCCTTCCAAAGAATTAGGTCATGCAATAAATTCACATACTGACAGCAAACCCTTAACAAGGGAGCTAATTTTACCCTAGAAGCCTCTCTCTTTCCTTTGGGTAATTTGAATGATCAACTATATATCCACCTTACAAGCAGAGTGAAAGAAATTTTCTCTTGTCAACTAACCCCCTCTAGTGCTGAACTGGCAGCAGTTTGACCTGCGTATTGCCAATTTGGAGGAAAGAAGCTGCTTCTTTCATTCTCTTTAGGTTGGAATTTACTCTTCAGGGTTCTACTTTTCTTTCTTTTTTTTTTCATTTTTTCTTTTTCTCCTAAAGCACCTCAATCTCGCTTCTCCTCACAAAAAAGAATCCGAGAAGAGATAGTGGGGTCTAAGGTGCCCCACTCGACTCCGTCCACCGTCTTCACCACCATTTATTTTTCTCTCCCCTCATATCAAATTATTGATCGTCATTTCTGCGGTTTGCTTCCTGACTTGAGAGGGAGAAGAGATTTGAAACTGAGCGTGCCCGTATTTGCGTGGAAAGAGAGAGAAGTATTTGGGGAAGGTAATTTGTGGTCACTGGGTACTTTTGTTTCTATTAAAATGCTCTGTCTGATTTGCACTCCTTTCCAAGAAAATTCGACAGACCTGCAGGCTTGCCGCCTTGGACGTTATCAGCACTCTTAGCTCTTGTAATTGTAAAAACAAATTATCACTATCGTGATGATGTTAATAAGCGCTAATGAGCACCTGAAGTAACCATAGCCCAGCTGAAGTGGAGGTCTACTTCAGCAACAACAGTCAGCACACATATAGCAGGTTTGCTTGATTTTATTTTCACATTCCACCCCCATTTTTAAAAATTGTTTCTTTTGACTTCAGGATTGTTGATGCAAATAAGGAGCATATGGGGGAAAAGGGGGTGGGGTGAAGAGGAGGGGAGAGAGAGAGAAAGAGAGAGAGACTGAGAGAAGCTTTGCTGTTTTCCCTAGCAAGTTTTACTTATCTAGGGTGCTGGAGTGAGCTGTCCAACCTTTCAGCAACCAGGGCTAGAGAAATTGGCATGAAACTGAAGGAAACTGCTCTGCTTGCTGCTCTTACCCACTAAAGCGGAATATATGGAAATTTAAAATAAAAGAAAGAAAAACACATGCAGTTCTCCCGTACACCCACCTCCTTTGAATTAATCTCAAAGGCAAAACATAATAATCTGCGTTTGCTGCTGCAGAATGGGGGGGAAAGTGCTTTGTAGACTCAATGCATTCTCAGAGATGATTATAAAACGACCACAGCGTCTGGGGGCTGGTGCAGAAGCTGCTGAGCCCCAGTTAGAAATGTTGGTGGTGAAAGCCAGGGACTGAGGGAACAGGAGCATCATCCCTTCCTACAACGCCCTGGACACACAGAGCCTTGCCGCTGGACCTTCTCCCCCTTTCTCTTTCCCCAGATCAGCTCAAGGAAACTTCCTGCAGCCTCCACGCCGCCCCTTGAATTTGACTGTACTAGTGTCCGGTTCTCTGTGAAGAAGAGCGCTCTGGCCAGAGTCTGCTCTCTGGATCTCCCTTTTCCAAGTGTGAAACGCTACCTCCTTCCCCACCCCCTTCTCCCTCCTCACCCCACCCTACCCCTGTCTTTTCTCCCCTCCCCCAAACCACAGCCCTGAGCTCGCTCCTGCGCGCGCGCTCTCCCGGGCCGGGTGAATATTCCTCCCGTGAGTGGGACACACGGGTGGATGCAATACCGCCCTCCTCCTGCCATCAGCAGCTCCCGGGTGGGGGAAGCAGCATCCTCAGCAGCAGCAGCAGCTTCACCTGCACTTGGGCAGCCTGGACCCTCGTGCCCTGCCCCCGGGGCCTCGCGCGGAAAGCGCCCCCCGTTACCCTCTACTGACAGGGTGGAAGAGGAAGAGGAGGAGGAGGAGGAAGACGAAGACCACCAGTATACAGGACGCAGTTCTGGGCTGCTCCATCTCTCCAGAGACTGTGGAAGGGGATTGGGGAAAATTATGGGGGGCTGCGAGGTCCGGGGTTTTCTTTTGCAATTTGGCCTGTTCTTCCCTCTGTTGACAGCTCTGCCCGCGGACTGCAGTCACGTCTCCAACAACCAAGGTAAGAGATGGGGCTGAGAGGAGGGAGGGAAGGAAGGAGGCAGGCTGCTTGTTGGGACCAGTGAGCAAAGATTTCGCTTCTGACTACAACTTTGTCCTAGTATCAGCTTCTTGGCTCTCACTCGGCAGGAGGTTCAGTGAATCTCAACTGCCACCAGAGCGCACTGCTGGACAACACCTCCTGAGCCTAGGCCTATACCTTGAAATCCCTTGGGAAGCAGCCCTTGCTTCCTCCTTTACTTCCAAATGCCCTTGGACATTAATTCGTGAGGGTCAGCAGGAAGCTCACTACCCCTGTGTTCTGGACTGCTCTCCACAAGCCCCATAGAACCATATATCTTCCCTGAGCGCAGCGGGTGTCGCTTAGACTTAATGAAGACTTCTGATTTCTGTCCAGCTTTTTTTTTTCTTTCTTTCCTTCTTTCTTTCTTTCTTTCTTTCCTTCTTTCTTTCTTTCTTTCCTTCCTTCCTTCCTTCTTTCTTTCTTTCCTTCCTTCCTTCCTTCCTTCCATCCATCCTTCCTTCCTTCCTTCCTTCCTTCCTTCCTTCCTTCCTTCCTTCCTTCCTTCCTTCCTTTCTCCCTCA